>NC_136273.1:1264549-1447049 GCF_964187855.1 Myxine glutinosa | reverse complement strand
TTAATACAGATAGGCATGCAATATTTCAAATGAATACAGATAAGCATGCAATATCTCAATGTAAAGTTTCAAATTAATACAGATAGGCATGCAATATTTCATTGTAAAGTTTCAAATTAATACAGATAGGCATGCAATATTTCCAATGAATACAGATAGGCATGCAATATTTCAATGTAAACTTTCAAATTAATACAGATAGTCATGCAATATTTCAAATGAATGCAGATAAACATGCAATATTTCAATGTAAAGTTTCAAATTAATACAGATAGGCATGCAATATTTCATTGTAAAGTTTCAAATGAATACAGATAGGCATGCAATATTTCAATGTAAACTTTCAAATTAATACAGATAGGCATGCAATATTTCAAATGAATACAGATAAGCATGCAATATCTCAATGTAAAGTTTCAAATTAATACAGATAGGCATGCAATATTTCATTGTAAAGTTTCAAATTAATACAGATAGGCATGCAATATTTCCAATGAATACAGATAGGCATGCAATATTTCCAATGAATACAGATAGGCATGCAATATTTCAATGTAAACTTTCAAATTAATACAGATAGGCATGCAATATTTCAAATGAATACAGATAAGCATGCAATATCTCAATGTAAAGTTTCAAATTAATACAGATAGGCATGCAATATTTCATTGTAAAGTTTCAAATTAATACAGATAGGCATGCAATATTTCCAATGAATACAGATAGGCATGCAATATTTCATTGTAAAGTTTCAAATTAATACAGATCGCATAGTTTTCCTTGCGTCTTTTTCTTTATCTTCTTCCAATCTACCTTTCATCATTTTATCATGCTTACGTTTGCTCAATCAACTCATTTTGCTCACGATATGAAAATTGCTTTGATGGAGTATTTTTTGTGGTTTCCGCCTTCAATTTCTCCTTCTGTGTTCACTTGTTTTCTGATCTTCCCTTTCTACTTGTATTGTGACTTTTATTTCTACCTTTTCTTCTTTCTAGCATTAGCAGTAAAAGCTTAAAAAACAACAATGTTTGCATCCTTGAATTCATAGTGCCTTGCGGCTCTTGTGGATTTTTGCAAAAGCCTCATTTTAACTGTTTGTTTGTTTTTTTCGTATTTCTGCTGCTAATGAAGCCTCAAGGTATCAGGTTCATTCAAAAAGTTCTCTAAACGAACTTCAAGGTTCCAATAAATGCCAAGTTTTAATTCCTTTCTTACTTATGACCCAATGAAGAAGCGGTAGAAACTACCCATGATTGGTGTATATACAAGAAGTGGTTGATTCATTCTTGGAAGATGGTATTTGTTTAGCTGTGCTTTTGTTTTCTCTGCAAGAGCAAGGCTCATGAAAGAGCAACGATAAATTGAAAGTGGTGCAATGGGGGCAATAATTGAGCACAACCAGCGAGGAAAAAATGAACAGGAAAGGAAAAAGAGATAGAAGAGGAGGAAAGGAGACCTTGTGATTTGGCTTCATCATGGAAGATTCCAACAATGTTG
The DNA here is from genome assembly GCF_964187855.1 of Myxine glutinosa. Lineage (NCBI taxonomy): Eukaryota > Metazoa > Chordata > Myxini > Myxiniformes > Myxinidae > Myxine > Myxine glutinosa. The sequence continues at coordinate 1,445,549 of NC_136273.1, read as the reverse complement.
AGAGCTTTAGATTTCCCAGAACCCAGGAGAGACAGATGGAGTGGTGGAGCACCAGTCCATAGTAGAGAGCAGTACTCCACTGAGTTGCAGACAAAGCTCTTATCAACTGTGAGGCACAGTAATTCCCCAAGGAAAGACTTGAATCCACAGATAGTCCGAGTGCCCACAGGCCTTTAATTAGACTCTTGTGCACAAAAGGTTTGACCTATCCAGGGTGCAGTGTTGAATGTCTAATGCAGTGTTGTTTCTTTCGTTTCCCGAGGTAGACTCAAGGGACCCTGGCGCCTTGAAAAAGGGCGTCTAAATTGGTCTTCATTTGAGTTTGGTGGCCAAGGATATAGTTCTCACCACATGATAGATCTTGGCGTCCTGTTAAAAAATATGTATCAAAAGAACGTATTACTGTAGACTGAAGGGGCTCTAGAATAGCACTAATTAGTGTTAATTAGCATTCTAATTAGACCTTCAAGACCAAGCATGAAATTGATGGCACAATATCCTCCAATCTCATATCTGTCAGAATCGACCACGTAAGAACGATTTCACTTTAACCAAAACGGATCAAGAAGCCTTTTTTTGCTAACTAGCGACTCAATTAAGCATTTTAACCATTTTAGCCCAACTATGAATCCTTGATCAAAAGATAGGTTAGAACTCCCTGATCCAGAATATGTATCATGGGAATATTCTACTGTATACCGGAGGGGTGCAACAACTGTCCTAATTAGCATTAATTGGTGTTCTAATTCGAATTTTGTGCAAGCCCAAGCATGACATTGATGGCACAATATCCTCTGATCTCATGTCAGTCAGCATTGGCACGTAAGAACGATTTCACTTTGACTGAAACGATTTAAAAAGCCCCTCTTGCTCATGAGATAACCAAGTATTTCCCCAAACATTCCAGGCCTTCCTGCTGATTTCAGCCATTGAAGCATCTATATTTTCATGAAAGGGGGACGTTGAGGAGAGCGACCTGGATGTGTTGTTATTGAGAAGGATTACTAAGCTTAGTTAGTAGGAAATAACTTGTCAATGTGTGAATCCTCACGCTCTCTAATCCTAATGTGTTGTTGAAAAGAAGGAGTTCTCAGCTCTGGTAAGCAATGTGGGAATTTTCACACCCTCAGACTCTTCACTTCCAGGAGACCACCTTCCAGCCTTAGCAAAACGACAAAGGATGTCAGTGTTCGATTACTCTGAATCCGAGATTTCCTCCTCTAAATGCCCAGAAGTTTGGAGAAAGGACTACATATGGCTGATGTGCAATGCCTTATCACTGGAGAACATACACTTGTGGGCAAGTTTCAATTCTCCATACTACGTTGATAATTTGCCAAAACAAATTGTGATGTTCATGAAGAGCATGAAGCAACCATCAACCTCTCTCGATGTAGTTGCTGAAACGTTGCATATTGCTCAGTGATGTTGAGAGCAATGCAACCAGGAGTACAGAGTCGTTTCGCACGACCTGAATATTGCGAAACCCACGATGCAGATACAGGTTAATGAGTCAACAGAACTCAGCGACATATTCGTCATGTTTTGGGCATTCCATATCCAAATGTCGTTTTTTCAAGGCGATCGGCAAACTTGTAGTGGAGTCTGGTGGTCTGAAAGTTGTTGTTTTTTGTTTGTTTGTTTGTATTGGAGGTTCCAGGCACGGATTATATAGCCCTCATCGAGTCCAGGCCTAAAATAAAAGTGAAGAAAAGTGTGTGATGAAAAGTGTCTGGTGTTTGTTTGCAAGAAAGAGAGATTGAAGCTAGCCCGGCAGATATAGTTTGAGTGAGACAAAGTAAGACCAGGAATCCTGACATGGAGAGTGTAAGATGGTTCTAGGCCCCACTTTAACACTTCTAAGTCAGGACGGTAGTGGTACCCTGGGCGGTTGCTGTCTACAACCTACTACCTAAAAGAAAATGCTCACCGAATGAAGAATACTGGACCTAGGCTCGAGAAGCTCCGTCACACGGAAACATTTCAGTCAATGTAAAAGATTGCATTCAATCCTGTAAAGGATTGCTCACTCTCGAGGCCCTCCACTTTCATCAATTTTTCAATGGTTTGGAGGAGCATAATCTTAATGAGACTGTGTTTTCCAGTTCTCTTTTTTTCTTTCTTTTTTTTGTATACAAGATCAAGGCTCGTGTAAGAGCTAACATTAATCACAAAAAAACATAAACTGACATAAAACATGTAATAAAAGGAGTGGGAGACAAGATGGGGAGAGAGAGGGAAGCACACAAGTACAACAGAAGAGAACAGGGACATCGGGAGATCTGTGGGAGGGAGAGGGCTTTGGGGGGGGGGGAGGCATGGGAAGGAGAGGGTAGGGGGTGGGAGAGGTATAAAACACCTGGACACTGCTAGACCTTCCAGGAAAGCAGTCGGTATTTCAAAAAAGTGGATCTGGGGTGAATTAACGGGGGTAGAAAAGCTCAAGGTTTTGGATGGGGGATGGTGATAATAATAAGAGGATAAGAGATGGTGGTGAACAGCTGTTTTAAAGACCTGGAGGGACGAGTGGGATTGAAGAGAGTGAGGGACTTTGTTCCAGAGGTGGGAGAAAAGAGGAATAAAAGAGTGAAGGTGAGCAGAGAGTCTTGATTTTGGCAGTTTAACCATAATAGGGTTGCTGGAAGATCTTGTGTGACCTGTAGGAATATTTGGGGGACAGAGCACAGACAGAGCTGGGGGAGCTAGGCCGGAGAGGAGTCGGTGGAAGACAGAAAGACCACCTACCTGCCCGTGGTGAGTGAGTGAAAGGCCCTCGGAGTTAGCTTCATCGCGGGAGATTCCAATGATTCTGAACGCTTTGGTTTCAACAGCGTGAAGCCGAGCTAGGTGTGAGGCAGGAGCACCAGACCAGAGGGGAGAACAGTATTCCATCAAGCTGCGGATGAAAGCCTTGTATGTGGTGAGGAGCTCAGGTGTGCCAAGGAAGAACTTCGCACGACGGAGGATGCCCAGTCCGCGACTGGCTTTGGAGACCAGATTTGAAATGTGGTTTTCCCAGGAAAGATCATGGCAGATAGTGAGACCCAAAAGCTTGAGTGACAGAACTTCTTGAAGAGGATTGTTCAGAAAGTACATGTAGTGGGGGGGGGGGGGGGCAAGTGGTCCTAGACAATGGGCCCGTATGACTTTCATGATGAGAAGTTGCCACCTATTTAGATATGTTCTACATATGTCTCCGAACAGGAAAATTGATGTTTCCAATTTTGGAGCTGTCAAATGGCGGCCATTTTGAATTCCAAAATGGCTGCCTTGATCATGCTTTTTTCTTCAATGAATACAATTATTGCTCATATTTTAAAAATAATATCAAAATTTTATACCATAATATGAGTGAACATGAATAGGAGAGACATTATGATTTATTGTATGCATATTTAAAATAATTATAAGATCATTTTGAATTTCAAAATGGCCGCCATTTGAAATGAGCTGTTTATTTATTTAAATATTCTTCTAAATCCATTGAAATAGAGTATTTTTTTCTTATTTCTAAGAAAATTTGGGATGCTACTTCTAACAGACAATAATAAATTAAATAAATTGGCCCTTTTGAGTATCCGTAACAAATAATTAGCTATACCTATAGAGTGCAGCATCTGGGTTACCTGCTGCCTGTACTACATCCATAAACACATGGCATTGGACAGAAGTTTCTGCTGTATTGTCATGCAAAGTGATCACAGCATATATTGTTACTAATGTAAGTTTAAGTTACAGTACTTGTTTTTAATTGTGCTTACATGTCCAGAAAGCTTTGAAAATATATCAGCAAAAGGTTTAAAGAAAGGCTTTTAGAAGAAGGTAATGAATTAATGTGGAAAGCTTATCACCCATAGGCCTATATCATCCATTATAACCATTGCCAAAGTTGTAACAATAGACTGAAATATATAAACATAAAATGTCTGTACATATTTTCCCTCAATAGTATTCTAAACAAATTGTATTTTTATAAAACACGGCAACAACGCCAACAAGGTGTCCACAATGCTAACGAATTGGTAATTACGGAAAGCCGTATGGGATACTCTGGATAACTTTTAAATTAAAATATATCTCTATTAAAACACAGTATGCTAACATGTAGAAATACTTCCAATCACTGACCCACATAACCACACATGGACACACAAACACTACCCCAGTACACATATTATGGATTTATGTTGTTTTTTTTTCTAGTGAACTGACCCACCTTGGAGCAAACCTTTAGATTACTGTGTGGATGCTTTGAACTACCCGGTGCGAAGTGTACGACATGCACATGGTATTGGACAGAAGTTTATACTGTAAATATAATGTTATGCAAAGTGACCACGACTTATTGTTAGTAACTCCTCAGTCACATTTGCTCGACGGCTAGGATACGGCGGCCGTACCCCCCCTAAATTGACAGAAACGTGCGGCGGCCGCAGAGTTTCTGAGGTGGCCTCAGGGTGGCCCTATGGCGTATGGCTATCTTTTACAGGCCGTAGGGGTCGCCGTGGAATTATAGCGTTGAGTTATAACTTTTTGCATTTCTAGGTCGGCCGTAGCAATTCGACAAGCTGTAGCCATGACAACTGTAAGTGCTGTTATACATATGAAAAAGAACTGGTATATATACCCACTCGTTACCATCCGTCTGGCCGCACGTTCGCCTTAGGGCCCCCCTGCGGTCGTTTTGCGGGCACCTTGAGGCTACCTTGCGTCTGCCTTGAAAATTCTATGGCCGCCGCAGGGACGCCCTAGTTGTAGCATTGTCCCAACTTGGTGCGACGGGCACTGTCTCAGAAGCAACAAGTGCTGCTCTTGAAGCTTATGTATGTCAGCTCTATCTTCCTCGAACAACAAAAATAACAAACGTTGCAGATGCAAGATGGTGGCTCTTTAAGCGGAAACAAGCCCAAGCAGAGAATCTTCCCCCAACTAAAGCTGCACTCACACATGCCATTGCCAGAGCACATTATCAAGCCATGATGTGGTATAACGACATTGTTGCATTCCCTGAAATACCATCCCCAGAGAACTATGGCTGGAACTTGGTAGATGGAATTTTCATCCCAGTGATGACACATTTGCCTCCATAGTCCATGGGCCAGGATCCAAAATTTCCAGTATCGGTACCACCCGGGGTGACTAATTCTCTTTGGTGTTTTTAACTTGCTATACGTCTCTAGTTTGCATTTTGATATGATAGCCCTTGCAGACTCACAGCTTTTAGAGTTTATCACTTCTTGTAATGGACATGCCCCATGGATGAAAGGCGCGAACACACACCTTACCACTATCCTTTATTCTCACACCACAATCTTTCTGTTAAGAATCAGTTCAGTCACAGACAAGCATAAAATACCACATAGGGATCCTTTCTTACCAGTATCACGAATGTAGGCAGTCATTCTCGTACATAAAGGCAGATTTTGAAGATGAAGTGGGTTGTTTTCAAAAAAATTCGAACTTAACAAAATATTTATGCAAGTTGAACAAAATATTTATGTTTTTGTCAAGTCACACTCTGTGACAAATCAGACTCTAGGTTTCCTGTTTTAAGCAAGGTCTTTGATTCAGTAGAATCAACATGCATCCATGACACTTTTTCTTTGGCTCTTAACATTATTAAATGAAGTACAGTTTCACGTTTCTGTTTGTGCATAATTATGCCACCAAGTTATTCATCATCACCGTCATCCATATCAGAGTCAGTTAATTCCACCTCTGGCTCTTCTTCACTGGCTTGGTTGCTGCACGTTTGTAGTTTGCACATGTCTGTGCACTTCAGGCCATTGCTGAGGCAGTTACATGCTGGTAGTTTGCATGACCGCACACATTTGCAGGAGAGCAGCATCTGGTGCAGACGAGCCATGCATCCACTCAACAGCCAGCTTCCCATCCTCATCAGTTGTCCAACCACAGTCCTTTGGGCTTGGAACATAGGGCTGGCTCTGCAGACATCTCCTCCAGATGGCAGCTTGATAGTTTGCACGGCGAGCATGCATGAATAGACAGTCCTCACAAGGAGGGAGTTGACTTGACTCAACTTCTCCACGTCTGGCACAGAACAGTTGGTATCGAAGCTTGTTGACTTCAGATGTGCGGCTAGAAGGCATGTACATATGGCAGGGTGGCACCTTCATCCTTCCTTGGCAGGGTGGCACCTTCATCTCTACTTGGTGGATCCATCATGTACACCTCAGGACGTCAGCACACTACAGTAGACACCTGCAATGTACAAGCAGCAATCCGTGTTCCAGCAATCCAATGCATTCTTTGTTCTGACAGTACCATTGAAAGCAAAACAAAATCTTATCTAAGATCTGCCACATCTTGACCTCACTGGTAAGTTAATCCTAGAAAAGGAAAGGATATTACCATAGTTAACTGATCTTAACTAATCAAACTTAATTAACCTTAATTAGAACTGCAAAAGATAACTTACGTAGCCAGATATCTCACCAGTTCCATCAAAGGAGCTGAAAAAAAAGCTTACATCTATCCGCAATTAACTCTTCCTAGAAAAAAAGCTGAACGTGAGTGCACAATTATCCAATAAGAAAGTACAGACAAATAGGAAATGCATTTATTTTGCTCTGATGTTGAATAATTACAATATAGTAGCATTTCTCACATGGTTTTAGTTCTGTATTGACTGAAATTAGATGTGATCTTTGCATACCGCAAGATTTAAATGAATTACGCAATGCCGCTATTGGGTGAATTTGAAGTTTTTACAAAAAACTGACAAAGCTGCCAGTGTGGAAAGGCTATCACATCTTAATGTACTTATATTGACCCAATAAACCTTTTAGTACCATTTAGGTTTGGTCATCCCAGGTGGTACCGATATCTGGCCTGGCCCATGGACTACAGCTCCAGATGCTGTCACACAGTTAGGGAAATGCGGATGTGGTCGGACCCGGTGTTCCAGTCACCAATGCAAGTGTAAAAAGAATGGACTGTTTTGCACAGAATTTTGTACATGCTGTGAAGGGGAAGAACTATGCGACAATGCTCCTTCTAACCCCGAAGTTGACTCTGACAATGAAGAGAACAGTGATGATGATGATGTTTAATACGGCTATGAAAGTAGCAAACTTGCAACAAGTTCATGTAGTTCCATTCTACATGGTTAAGACTGCATTTGTTGGACATGCAGTTGCAAGGTGTGTATAGTAGATGTGGGTGTGGCTATTGTGTCTGGGGTATGTGGGGTGTGTGCTGGTACTGCGAGCGCATGACACTGCACCTCATAAATTTGTTATCCTCTGAAATGGATATTTAAATATTGTCACTTGTAGAGTTAAAGTCCACAAATTAAGTCCATAGAAGTGACTGTGTTTATCGTTTTATATACGAGCTAAGGTGTGTATCTGAGTACCAGTTGCTTAGGTGAGTGTCTAACTGTGCAAAAAAAGTTTGAGAAAAATACCGTCAGGTATCGTTTTTGAACAAAATATTACTTACATTGATTTTGAAGTGTTAACAACAATGAAAACCTATCATTTTGCTTTCAAAATTGAGGTAAAATACTTTCATTGAAACTAACCAAGCAAAAAATAGTGGCAAAACATCGGCCATTTTGAAATCCAAGATGGCTGCCGTCTGCCACACTTCCAAAAATGGCAACATGCATTTTCATGTACTTTGGTACCTAGATAATGAATTCAAATAGGTGGCACCTTCTCATCATGAAAATCCTACATGTGTCCACTTCCCCCCCCCTCCCCCCCCCCCCCCCCCCCCCCCCCCACTAATGGGAGGGTTGTCCAGTTGGTGTTTTTGGAGAAACAGTAAGAGTGTGAGATTTGTCAGGATTGAAAGACATGTTCCACTTGTTTGACCAGTCTGTGATTTTGCCCAGGTCTGCAGAGAGCGAGGAGGCTGCAGACTGCCGATCTGAGGGATGAGGAAGGGAGTGGCAGAGAGTTGGGTCACCAGCAAAGAGATATAGAGGATTTTCCAGAGTCAAAGAGATCATTAATGAAGACTAGAAAAAGCACAGGGCCCAGAACACTGCCTTGAGCAACTCCAGCCTGAACAGGAAAAGAAGATGAGAGAATTTCATTCAGGGCCACACGTTGACTGTGACCGGTGAGGAAGTCCACAAGCCAAGTGTGGAGGTTTACATGGATACCATAAGAGGAGAGTTTGGTGAACAAGGCGGAGTGCCAGACCGTATCGAAGGCACATGATATGTCAAGGGAGACAGCTCTGATTTCCTGTTTGACATTGAGAGACCTCCATCCATTGTTGAGACAGCAGAAGCAGCATGTCCAGAGGAGAGTGACCTGGTCTGAATCCAAATTGATGATCCGAGATCAAGCCATTGGAGAAGAGGAAGGATTTTATATCAGAAGGGATGATCGATTCCATGGCCTTGCTGATAATTTGGAGCAGGCTGATTGGTCTGCAGTTGCAAGGATCTGTTTTTGAACCTTTCTTGTGTAAAGCGGTAATGTTGGCTGATTACCAAGCAGATGGCAGATGACCTTGAACAAAAAGAGAGGGTGACGAGAACAGAGAGAGGGTGAGACAGAGCGGCAGAGCAGGATTTTAGGACCCGTGGGCTGATGCCGTCTGGTCCAGTTGCAGAATCAGCTGCGGTTTGACGGAAACTTCTCCACCTTGTGAGGAGAGAAGGACACAGAGTCCAGGAGCAGCTGGGTATGACTGGGTATGGTGGGTACAGAGAGAGATGGGTTCGGGACACAAGATTTTGAGGCAAACACAGAGTTGAGGCATTCGGCTTTTTCACGTGCGAAGTCAGCTGTGTATCCATTTGAGGTAATGGAGGGGATGGAGGGGGAAAAACCACCAGAAACAGATTTGACCAGACACCACCAGGATTTGGAGGAAGGAGACAGGTTTGAAAGTTCAGTCTTGAGAGTAGAAAGTAGTCTTTTACCCTTGTTTGTCTGTTTTGGGGTCTGTTTGTTTGGCTGCAAGCATTATATCTCTAAAAGTTGTGGACGGATGCAGACTAAATTTAAGAGTATCGGCTGGGTATGTGACAAGGAAGAAGTGATTCTATTTTGGTGAAGATCCAAATCCAGATGCGGATATGAGAATTAAAAAAAATAATTGCTGAGTCATCACCATTGAGAGATAAGACCAAAACGATATATAGCATATTTCAAAAAGCTATGGACAGATTATGACAAAAAACAGGTGGATGAGTTGGTACGTGACAAGAACAAGATGATTAGATTTTGGTTCAGGTGCAAATCCAGATCCGGACTATCAGATCCCAGATCCGGGATCCCAGATCCGGGATAACAAGGATGACCTCACTGTGGTCACAATCTTCGCCACAAAATCAATATTTTTCGCCTCTGTCGCACTCAACTCCTCTTGCTTAAACCTTACCAATATATTTTTATTCCACATATATGATTACCTTTTCCAGCATCCCTCATCGTGAATAACACTCGACCCAAACAAAGCCAATGGAAAGCTGACTCAACAAACCGGGGCAGTGTATAATCAGCAGAGGCCAACAACAACAACAACATGCATTTTAGAGGCCATTTTCCCTGCTAGAGCGGGGGTTAGCCTTGCGGTCCCCATGACAATCTTCTCCATTTTGCCCTATTTTCTGCATCTCTCCTTGTTAAACCCCTTGCCCGCATTTCTTCTTCCACCATCTTTAGCCAAGTCTTTCTCGGTCTTCCCCGTCTTCTACTTCCTTCTACATTCATTTCCATCACTCTTCTCAACCAGTCACTTTCATCCTTCCTCAACACATGACCAAACCATCTCAACCTGTTCCTCTTCACAGCATCAATCACAGGATCTATTCCCATCATCTTTCGCAAATCATCATTTGTCTTCCTCTCTCTCAACGATACTCCGCACATCCGTCGAACCATTTGCATTTCCACCCTTTCCAACCTTCGTTGCTGCTCTACGTTCATTACCCATGTCTCGCTCCCATAAATCATAACACTTCTCACACATGCAGCATACACCTTTCCCTTCAGCTTCAACGACACTCCCCTCATCATCAGCACGCCACTCAATTCCCGAAACTTCTTCCATGCACATCTCACTCGAGCAACCTTTGCCGAGTCTGATCCACCTTCTCCATTCAGCATGTCTCCGAGGTAGCAAAATGTTTTCACACCTTCCAGCTTCACGCCGTCTCCAAGATCCAACTCAACATTTCCTCCATCTGCAGCTCCCTCTGTGCACACCTTACATTTGAATGTAGCTGCCACACTGGTTAATGACCCTCTCAGACCACTACATTTTTGATGAACCCACTCAGCGCACATTGTACACTGAATGGAGTTCACTCCGACACCCTTCCTACACACAGCACAGGGCCACTTCCTAGTTCTTTCCACCTCACCACATGCTTTACCACTTGCCATCACCTTCGTCTTTCCGATATTCACCTTCAGACCTTTTGTCTCCATACATTCCTTTCACGTGTTCATCTTTTCTTTCAGTCCAGCCATACTTTCCACAATCAACACCAGATCATCTGCATACAACAACTCCCACGGTAAACACTCCTTTACGTTCTGAGCCAGCACCTCCATCACAGCTACAAATAGTAGTGGACTTAGTACCAACCCCTGATGCACTCCCACTTTCACCTCAAACTCACCACTGTTCCCGTCCTTCGTCCTTACAGCTGTGCGCGCTCTTTTGTACATTGCCATCACTACTCTGATCAACCATTCCTCCACTCCTAACTTCCTCAATGCCCATGTCAATACTTTGCGTGGAACCGGATCGAATGCTTTCTCCAGATCAACAAACCCAAGAAACAACTTCTTCCTCTTCTCCATGTACTTCTCCTGCAACTGCCTCACAATGAAAAGCGCATCTGTCGTGCCTCTTCCTGGCATGAATCCAAACTGCATTTCGTCGATCTTCACTTTCTTCCTTATCCTCCTCTCCAACACCCTTTCCAATACCTTCATTCCATGCTCCAATAACTTTATCGCTCGGTACGAGCCACACTCCAGAGGGTCTCCTTTCCCCTTGTATAGAGGGACGAGGGTACTCATGTCCCAATCCACTGGAATGCGGCCTTCTTTCATCACCAGATTACAGATCTCTGTCATTCTCTTCACACCCCAACTTCCTGCTGCCTTCAACATATCTCCCACAACTCCCGTCGGCCCTCCCGCTTTTCTACCCTTCATTGCTTTTATCGCTTCCTCAACTTCCTTCTCAGTTATCTTCTCTGCCGGTCCAAAAACTGGGTTACTCTCTATGTTGCCATCCCATTCATTCTCTGTATTCAACAGCATTTCCATATATCTTTTCCATCTTCCTTTAACTCCATCTGGGTCGACAACGATTTGTCCCACTTCATCCTTCAAGCAACTCACCCCCATCACATCACACCTCTCTTTCGCTATCTGCTTTGCAATCCTGAATACTGCTTTCTGACCCTCTTCGGAATCCAAGCGTTCTCTGAACATTTTCCTACATGCCTCCTGCGCCTTTGCTACCTCTTTCTTTGCAGCCTTCCTGGCTGCCTTATAACTTTCATGCTCTGCTGTTTCTGCTCCCGTACCCTTCGCCTTCTGCCACTCCTTGAACTTCTTCCTCTTCTCGTCAATCCTCTTTCCAACTTCATCATCCCACCACCATGTTTCCGAGTGCCTCGGTGGTCCTTTTGTCCATCCACATACCTCACGAACAGCTCCCAACAGACTAGCTTTCATTGACATCCAACCACTTTCAAGCTCAACCACATCATCCTCGACCCTACTCAGCCTCTCTTTTAATGCCTCCCTTACTGTCACCTCTTTCAACCTCCACACCTTCATTCTCGGTTGGTACTTCACCCGCCGAGCTCTCCTCGCACCTTTCACCCTTACGTCACATACAACCAAGTGGTGCTGTGAAACAGCCTCCTCCCCCAGGATCACCTTTGTGTCCCGGAGGTGCCCCCTATCTCGCCTACGCACCATCAGGTAGTCAACGGTTGTCGTCGACCCACCTGACGTGTATGTAACAAGCTTATTATCCTCTTTCTGGAACTGAGTATTACAAATCAACAAATCGGCTCCAACAGCAAACTCCAAAATCCTTTCACCTTCTCCATTTCTCACACCATATCCGTAACCCCCATGAACTCCGTCAAAACCATCCATACTCCTTCCCACATGTCCATTTAGGTCTCCTCCTACCACAACAACTTCCTCATCTTTCACGTTTTCCATCAGCTTCTCTATCGCACACCAGACCTTGTCCTTCTCTTCATCGCTTCGACCAACCTGCGGAGCATATCCCGAGATGACGTTCACCAAGAGCTTTCCAATCATCATTTTCACCATCATCAACCTATCACTCACTCTAGTCACACTCACCACACTGTCTACAAACTCCTCAGAAAACAGGACACCAACACCATTCACGCCCTCCGGGCACCCTTGCCACACAAACTTGTATTTCTGTCCCTGCCTACCCTTCAACATTCTCACACCACTTCCCTTCCATCTCGTCTCTTGCACACAACATATGTCCACTCTTCTTCTGACCAATACTTCCACGACTTCTCCTGATATCCCTGTCATTGTCCCTACATTCCATGTCCCAAACCTCAGAAACCGATCTCCACTTCGGGCTGTACCCTGCCCACATGTAGTTGTAATTGTCATGGTTCTCTTTTTTGAGGCAATGTTTTTATGGCCGGATGCCCTTCCTGACGCCAACCCTCTTAGTCGCCTCTTACGACACGCAGGGATACGGCGTACCTATTCTAATCCAGGGTACACACTGGGAATCAGCAGAGGCCAACAGGACTAATGTCTTAGCCCACCAGAACACCAAGATGGTGGCCATATTATTTCGTCTGGGTACCATTGTGAGTGGAGTCAAGTCACAAATGTGGGTGTGGTCCGACCAATGGGTGAACATTTCAAAAATCGACCCCAACAAGAACCACAACAACGACCATGTGGAGTTTCTGAAGATCTGCAGCATGTCGCACGTAAAAAAAAATTTAAACTGTTTCGCCTGGCGGAGGTGTGTGCTCGATACCGAGTATCACATTCTAGTCTTTCAATTACTTTCACTCTTTCTCGTTCATTTTAAAGTTTGTTTAGCTTCACTTGCTTCACTTACTTCACACAAATAGCTTCACTTGCAATTTCCCAGTGAAAAATACACTTGAGGAACCTGACTTGGAATACCAAGGACTCGGACTCAAAAGAGAAAAGAGAGCGGGGTGTGGAGGGAGTGGGGTAGGAGGTTGGTGGGGAGAAAACTACAATGAGCCATTCCGTAAAAGTAAAAGTGAGTGAATACACCACCCAACTTTGCTTCCAATTTTTTCATCTGTAATAGACACTTGGTTTAATAATATAACTCAAACCCGGAATTTTTGACGTGCTTTATAGCCGGCGAAGCCGGTGTTGTGAATGAACGCGTATTATGTTGAAAAGCCAGATTTTGCTGGATCCTTTGAGAATTTCGAAGCTTTGACGCACCAAATCGCCCCATGGAGGCCGCCATCTTGCGGATGCGGAAGTATGCATAAAAAATTGCGAAAAAGTTCAATAGGAGTTTGTTTCACCCGTCTTTGTTTGATTCACAATCTTATGCACCTCTAATTTGTAATTAAAATACTTTAAGACCAACCTCGTTCCCCGGGCCAGCACGGGCCCTGGTTATCTTCAACGAAAATCTTCACCAAACACCGGAACCAATGAGATTCGAGCATTTGAAAAAATATTTCAAAAAAGCTTATTACGCGTTTTGGAGGCTGAAAACGGCGTCAAATATTCTAAAATTGACGAAGAATTATTTTTTTAAATTAAATATCTTATTTATTTTAGGTCTACCACGAAAGAAGAGAAAAATTTCGAAAATGCCCCAGAGTGGTTTACTTTCCAATTATGTTTCGTGAGAACATTGCTTTTTTATCGCGAAAAGAAAATAGGGGTAAGAGGCTTTGGCTTTGCCAGCTCATTGCGGCTTTGCAGTAGGGTCATATTACTAGTACATAAACAAGAAAGAGCAATCAGAGATTGCAGACCCTCGCCAGGACGTGTTTTCAGTGGTTTTGAAGGCTTTTGAAATAAAACAAATATGGCGGCCGAACCATGTGACCGATGACGTCATCTTTTTTTTCTCCACCAATTTATCCCTAGATGATGCTCAAGAAATTTCATCTTGATCGGATAAAGTTTTGTACTTGTCAAACTATGATAATAATACTAATAATGCATTTATTTTATATAGCGCTTTTCAGGAAGCCCAAAGACGCTTTGACAGAGTGCAAAACATAATGCATAGCAAAACATAAAAACAATTGCAAAAAAAGAAGAATCAATAGGGAAATATTCAAAGCACAAAGGAGGGAGAAGGAGAGGAGATAGTCAGGGGTTAGATGCTGTGGGTTAAATGTTGAATGCAGTGTTGAACAGGTGGGTCTTGAGTGATGTTTTGAATGTGGTGAGTGAGGAGGAGTCTCTGATGGTGTGAGGTAGCGAGTTCCAGAGGGTGGGAGCAGCGATGGAGAAGGCCCTGTCCCCCCAGGATCTAAATTTGGTCCGGATGGGGGGGGGGGGGTCAGGAGGTTGGTACCAGCAGAGCGGAGGTTGCGGGTGGGAGTGTGTCTAGAGAGGAGGTCAGCCAGGTAGGATGGGGCCAGGTTATGGAGGGCTTTGTAGGTCAAGAGGAGGATTTTGTACTGGATTCTCTGGGAGATGGGGAGCCAGTGAAGCTTGTAAAGGACGGGGGTGATGTGGTCACGGGTCCGGGAATGGGTGAGTAGACGGGCAGCGGAGTTCTGAATGTATTGGAGTTTATTGGTGATTGTTGAGGGTGAACCATAAAGGAGGCTATTGCAGTAGTCCAGACGGGAAGTGATGAAGGCGTGGATGAGGGTTTCTGCAGCCACGGAGGAGAGGGATGGACGGAGACGGGCGATGTTTTTCAGGTGAAAGAAGGCTGTCTTTGTGATCTGTTTAGTGTATCCTTTTCAATAACTCCATTCAATGATGTCATAATGGAGGCACCTATGACATCATCTTTAACATATGTTATTCCACATGGAGAGTTCTTTACAATGAGCCATGTCTCAATTCTATGCAGCGCTTTCGGAGATATGGAGGTGCAAAATTTTTGGGTTTTTCCAAGATGGCGCCCGCACCACGTCACCAATGGCGTCATAATTATCATTAAAAAATTATTCAGGTGGAGTTGCACCTATGGTGAAAATTTCCTTTCAATCGGACCAACGGTTGCAGAGAAAATCATATTTATTCCGCTTGAAGTGAAACAACATGAACGCCCTTTTGGAGTTTGCAAAAAAGCACCTAAAGGACTCTCAGACTGTGAGAAACAAGAATCTGTGGGCTTTCATGTGTCTTTCACTGAGGAAAGGCTTCCGTCTGGCCACTCTGCCATAAAGCCCAGATCGGAGGAGTGTTGCAGTGATGGTTGTCCTTCTGGAAGTTTCTCCCATCTCCACACAGGATCTGGAGCTCAGCCAGAGTGACCATCGGGTTCTTGGTCACCTCTCTTACCAAGGCCCTCTCCCCCGATTGCTCAGTTTGGCCGGGCGGCCAGCTCTAGGAAGAGTCCTGGTTGTTCGAAACTTCTTCCATTTAAGAATTATGGAGGCCACTGTGCTCTTGGGAACCTTCAATGCAGCAGAATTTTTTTTGTAGGCTTCACCAAATCTGTGCGTCGACACAATCCTGTCTCTGAGCTCTGCAGGCAGTTCCTTGGACCTCATGGCTTGGTTTTTGCTCTGATATGCATTGTCAGCTGTGAGACCTTATATAGACAGGTGTGTGCCTTTCCAAATCATGTCCAATCAATTGAATTT
The DNA here is from genome assembly GCF_964187855.1 of Myxine glutinosa. Taxonomy (NCBI): domain Eukaryota; kingdom Metazoa; phylum Chordata; class Myxini; order Myxiniformes; family Myxinidae; genus Myxine; species Myxine glutinosa. The sequence continues at coordinate 1,429,747 of NC_136273.1, read as the reverse complement.
ACCACAGGTGGACTCAAATCAAGGTGTAGAAACATCTCAAAGATGATCAAGAGAAATGGGAGGCACCTGAGGTAAATTTCAAGTGTCAGAGCAAAGGGTCTGAATACTTATGTCAATGTGATATTTAAGTTTTTTCTTTTCAATAAATTTGCAAAACTTTCTAAAATCCTGGGAAGTCGCCGTGTGCTGTGTGCAGGAAGGGTGTCGGAGTGAACTCCATTCAATGTACAATGTGTGCTGAGTGGGTTCATCAAAAACGTAGTGGTCTGAGAGGGTCATTAACCAGTGTGGCAGCTACATTCAAGTGTAAGGTGTGCACAGAGGGAGCTGCAGATAAAGGAAATGTTGAGTTGGATCTTGGAGACGGCGTGAAGCTGGAAGGTGTGAAAACATTTTGCTGCCTAGGAGACATGCTGAATGGAGAAGGTGGATCAGACTCGGCAACGGTTGCTAGAGTGAGATGTGCATGGAAGAAGTTTCAGGAATAGAGTGGCGTGTTGACAAGGAGGGGAGTGTCGTTGAAGCTTAAGGGAAAGGTGTATGCTGCATGTGTGAGAAGTGTTATGATTTATGGGAGTGAGACATGGGTAATGAACGTAGAGCAGCAACGAAGGCTGGAAAGGGTGGAAATGCGAATGGTTTGGTGGATATGCAGAGTATCGTTGAGAGAGAGGAAGACAAATGATGAATTGCGAAAGATTATGGGAATAGTGGCTGTGATGGATGCTGTGAAGAGAAACAGGTTGAGATGGTCTGGTCATGTGTTGAGGAAGGATGAAAGTGACTGGTTGAGAAGAGTGATGGAAATGAATGTAGAAGGAAGTAGAGGACGGGGAAGACTGAGAAAGACTTGGCTAAAGATGATGGAAGAAGAAATGCGGGCAAGGGGGTTAACAAGGGGAAATGCAGAAGATAGGACAAAATGGAGAAGATTGTCATGGGGCCCGCAAGGCTAACGCCCGCTCTAGCAGGGAAAATGGCCTTAAAATGCCTGTTGTTGTTGTTTGTTGTATTTATTGTCGCGCGATTGCCCCTCGGTTAAGACCGGGGAATCGCAGACGGAAACAACCTTTAACTCCGAGGCGACGTTCAATGGCGGATTTGCTATACACGCGCAGGAGGAAGGAGGGAAGAGGAAGGAGCGGCGTGATTTACCTGTCGGTCCGCGTGCAGCCTTCACCCTGTGGAAAGTAACTCACGAAAGAAAACGGAATTTATGGTACAAAAAGAAATGATTTATTACGGAACACAAGAACAATGGACGCGCCGATAAATAAATAATCCCCTATTTCAGGACATCCCCGCACAGACTTCGACTACAGGACGAATGGGAAGATAAAGAAAATAAATCGTTGTTTTGGTGTGATGCGTCTTATCTGTCTGCAGTTTCGGGTCGATCAGGCTCCGTCCGACGCGGCTCTGGTCAGCGCGAATCGCTCGGTCCCATCTGCTGGCGTTCCTTCGCCCACCCTCCCCCCGTTCACCAGGCTTCTCGCGCCAAGCGAGCGAGCGTGCAATGGTCTCCCGGCTGCTACAGCTCGTACGCTCGCCGTTCGCACGTGAATGCCGGGGAAGAGAATGGTCGGCGCTCCAATGTCTTTCGAAGCAAAACTCCAAAATGGGAACGAAAAGCAAGGGCAGAAGGGACTTCCAACAGGAAGGCAGCCAACACAAGAAGGACAAAGGGGAGAGCTCAATCGGACAGTCCAGAGCAAGAAGGCCAAGGGAAGAGAGGAAAATGCCAGCGAGCGAGAGGTTTTACTCGCCGTCAAGTGACGTCAGCCCTCCTCTTCTCCAACCAGCACGGTGCCCCTCGACTTCTCGAATCTTCTCATTGTGTTGGTGTCCTCTCTTTGGCCGAGCGATTCTGCCCTTCATGTCATGCCATCCGTCGGTGGCCAACCAGTCTACCGCTCCCTTTTATCTTCCTTCCACCAATCAGTGGCCAGCTGGTGATGTGGCGGGCTGCGGCCCCACCAGCGGTGCCCCGATCTGGCTTCCTGCCTGTTCTTCCTGTAAGTTTTATCATCTTGTGGTGGAGGAGGATTTAATTAATGTGTGCACTCATGGGGCTAACTAATGTATGTGATGTGCTGCCATACGGGACAAAGGACTGATCACCAGGTCTGACACACAGGGGAATTAGCTTAATCCCTACAACTATTTAACACACCTTGTATGATCACAGGTGATCACATCCTTGTATGATCACAGGTACACACTTGATCCGACAAACCGCCTAAACACAGAACTTATTACATCGAGATTCTCAAGCACGACAGACGAAGCATGATACCTATGCAGATCTACCTAAATCTATATATGCCTATCCAAAAACTCATAACACAATATACAGACTTGGCATTTAATATGGAATATTTTCTTTTTCTTGACCTGGGTTTACTTTCTTAACTCAGCATATCAATCTGGTGAGTTTCTTTTACACTTTGGTGATTTATTTGTTCAGAGAACCATGTCACTGATTGTCTGTCGCAGCAAGAAGTCAACAACAGGATTATATCACAGGTAGCGTGGCAAAATGTACGGACAGGCGCATTTGATGATTGGCTTCACAGTCGGGTATACAAGGGTTGTTGCGTTCTGCATTAGTGGAAAACAACTGCTGCACGTCTCCAAAGTTATTGCCGCTGCCTCTGGAGATGGTCCGTCAACTCGACAATGCTGTTTGTCATGGAGTGGTGGCTTTACGAAATTACGGCATGAAACAGCGTGCTAATGCCCGGCAGTATGGCATCACTCAAGGTCAGGTGTCAAAGATCCTGAAACGAAATGCTCAGAGGGGTGTCCCTACTCCAATACCGAGGCCGGGACGTCCCCGCAGAACCACAAGGAGGGATGATCGCCAGCTGCACCGGTTAGTCCGCAATGGCCGTACCAAGTCAGCTAATTGGCTTTGGGCTGAGTGGCAGCAACTGACAAATGTGCCTGTATCCAGAAGGCTGGTCAACCAATGACTGGTTCAAGCAGGCTGTCATGCCAGGTGTCCCCTGAGAAAGCTACGCCTGACCAGACAACACCGCCAGCGCCGATTGCAGTGGGCCAGAGAGCACCGTCAATGGCAGCCAGGACACTGGAATCACGTGATCTTCAGTGACGAGTCTAGATTTCTGGTCTATCGTCAAGATAGCTGCATCCGAGTGCGCAGACAAGTGCATGAAGCCTACAACAAAGATTGTATAGTGCCAAGAGTCCAAGCTGGAGGTTTTGGGGTGACCGTTTGGGCTGCTTTTCATGCAGGGGGAAAAACTGACCTGGTTGTTCTGAATGGAAACCTGAACCATTTCAAGTACAGCGCCATTCTGGAAGAAACATTGCTTCCATTTGCTGGTGCAGCCTTTCGAGGAAACTTTGTCTTCCAAGATGTCAATGCATGGCCTCATCGTGCTCGCATGATCCAACACTTTCTTGCTGACCATGGTGTAGAGCATATGGAGTGGCCTGCCATGTCCCCGGATATGAATCCGATAGAGAACTTGTGGGCAGAATTAACGCGTCAAATCGACCACTTGGACCAGCAGCCGACCTCTGTGCGTGAATTGCAGCAGACTATTGTCACTGCATGGCAAGCGATTCCTGTCCAAACCTTGGCAAATCTCGTCAACAGCATGCCTCGACGTGTACGTGCTCTCCTGAATGCTCGTGGGGGTTACATGAAGTACTGAACTGTAATTTTACTGTCCGTAATCCCAGTCGTAATTTAACTTTTGTTTTTGTTAAAAAAAAATTTGGCTAATGTGCAAAATGAAGAGATACTTCTGGAAAACGTACAAAAGTTTAACACAGTACTGTCCATGAATTGAGTTCGATATCAGTTTACATCACTTTCAAGGATCAATTTATTTGTTTCGAAATGTCAAATGTGGTTTTTGTTTCTTTTAAAGGTCACATTAACAAAATCTAGAATAATTTCAACATAATTCCAATGAACTTTTGGTTCTAAGACATCTTGAAAAGTAAGTTCACCCCTACAAAAAAAATATTCCATGTTAAATGCCAAGTCTGTATATTTATTTATTATATATATAATATTTACTATATGTAATATTTATTTATGTATATATATATTTATATATAATTTACTTTTAAAGCAAAAAGTGTGGCACTTATGTGGAATTTGTTTTGAAAGCCATTAACTAGACCTATTGGCCATTGTATATTCCACGTTTCAGCAAGTTTCAATGTTTTGCCCTTGAGATATGAGCGCCAACACATTTTGGGTGGACGGACGAACAGACACCAACGTGATTTCGAGGGTTTTCTAAATAAAACTCAAGAATGCATCAACGGATGTTGGTGAAATTTGGAACATATTACCTCGACGTACAAAGCATTTACTCAGCCTGGTGTTGGCTTAGTGGTTAGGGTGTCGGCTTGGGATCCTAGGATCCTGGGTTCGAATCCCGGTCAATTGCTGAATTAACGCCAGGGGGTTGACTCAGCCTGTCATCCTTCCGAGGTCGGCAAATTGAGTACCAGTTCACTGGTAATTCCCTGTGTGTTGCAAGAAGCAAACTAACAGGGTTGGTGGCAGGAAGGGCATCCGGCCATAAAACATTGCTTCAAAATGGGGACCACGGTACCCGAAAAAGGCCAACCCCTGCTATAGCGGGGAAAAATGGCCTCTAAAGGTGGTTGTTTTTGTTTTTTTGTACAAAGCATTTACTCCTGAAATGTGCAGCCCATTTCGTCTATTAGAAGCTGAGAAACGAATTTTCAGTAGCCATGTTAAAGATGCATACAGAGAAACGATCCCTTATATCAAGGGAGGGGTGCTTTGCGCCTCCCTTGAGGCATGCATGGAGGTGTAACAGAGTTCAATATTTATTCATGGATGCATGGAGAGAGAATCACACAAATCTTGTTAACTCTTGCCAATTAATATTTGCCAATTAAGGGTGTAGTACTGGTGAACAGGTGATTTTTAAAAATTTATTTATTTATTTACTAGCTGAACAGTTTCCTTATAGTCTAAAAAACAAGAATCATGCTATTAGAGGTCATAGAAGTACCCCTAATTATTGTTATCTTTACACGCAATTTACAAGAAATATAATACTTTGCATGAAATTTGTTATAACTTTAAATTTGCATCATTCTTTTGGGCTGAAATTTGGACAGGATATTCAGAATATCACTTCCTTTAAAATGATGAAGGCTTTTGTTTATAGGAGTAGCCATTGTGGATTTATTGAAGGACAACCAAGTTTTATCTGGTAATTGGCATAATTAGCTAATTAGTGAACATTTGACATAATTTCACAAAATCCTCTCATCAGGTAGTAGAGTAACACATGTATAATACATGTACCAAGTTTTGTGTGAAAAGAATGATAGGTGACATAGAAGATAGAAGTAGAAATGTGTTCTTTGTTTTTCCTTGTTTTTTATTGACGGTCTAATTTATGCAAATTATATGCATGTAATATGACAAAGAAGCGTTGAAACTGGTCCCGAGTTAAAGCCAAGATTATATCTTTCAAGAAAAACTGAAAATTAGATATTAACTTGACTTTGTTTTTGTGTAAAGGCCTCTCAAAGGTACCGATGTAGTTTTCTCAATTTTTCACCAGTACTACACCCTTAAGGTATTTGCAGTGGGAATATCTCGAACTGGGCAGTCCCGTTCGAGCTCCTTTTATACACTCAAATAAGCACAAGTTTCGTTGATATCACTGTCGGCCAAAGGCAGATGACGTTGAGTATAGTATAGCGTGCCAAAGATGAATGTTTTGGATTACGTCGAATTCGACCAAAGCTCCACCACCCACCGAGACCACAGAATGCAGACATTCAAACGCCGGCCTCTTGGTTGACCTTGCGGGAAACATACAAAGCATTCATTTTTAAAACCATCTTTAACAACAGTACAATTGATTTAGCTTGCACCTGCTTCACTTAAATGCACATTATCATTTAAAATGGTATACTATTTGGTTAATGTTCAAAATGGAAAATACAAACAGTTTATATTAATCATAAAGCATTATTCATCATAAAACAATGTGGGCCCTGCGAAGTGTTTGCATCCCAAGATCCAGTACAAAGGGCTTGTGGCCATAAATGAGTCCAATGTGTTCCTTTACTCATGTTTTATGATTTTATCAGTCCATTTCTCGTGGGAGAGCCGGCTTCTTTCACTTCTTTATCACCTGCACATCTTGACCGACGAGGTGGACAAGGAGGGCTGCTTTTAACACTGGACTAAGCAGAATAAAGTTTAACACTATAGTTTCTACTGCATTATAACTCTAACCATCTGATTAACCACTTTAATTATGTTTTATGTTGTAACGTCCTCAAACTCAGTCGTTCAATGCTTCCAATGGAACATTTTACCTTGTATGTGTTTGTGTATATGTATAAATCACGCAAGCATAAAATATAGAAAACAAGCGTTACGCCTAGGTCCCCCGTCGGTGAAGTGATGTGAGTTGACAAAGTGGAAGACGCAAGGCGGCCATCTTGGATTTTGACGTGGCGACCCAATTTTCAATAGCGTTCTTCCTTATGCGTAGATATGAATATGAATTTTACGTAGATACACCCACACACCAGATTAGAAGTTAGTAGTTCGTTTATTTTTCAAGATATTTCGCTCAAGGTTCAGACATATATATATATATATGGTGGTGGCCATCTTGGATTTTGACGTGGCGAACCAATTTTCAAAAGGGTTCTTACTTATGACTAGATACACCCACACACCAGATTAGAAGTTGGTACTTTGCTTATTTTTCAAGATATTCCGCTCACAAGGTTCAGACATACATGGCGTCAGATATACATGGCGGCGGCCATCTTGGATTTTGACGTGGGTTGCACCCACACACCAAATTAGAATTCGGTCCTTCACTTACGCACGCACGCACGTCCGCACGCACGGACGGACGGACGCACACACGGACGGAGGGGAAAACCATAGTCCCCCTTTTGCTCCGCGGTGCGACGGGGGACAACAAAGTGTGTGTATGTGTGGGTGTGTGTCCAAATGCAAGTGTTAAATTGAACTCCTACAGGTCAAAGGTCAGCTCACGTAAAATCATCAATTTTCATCCAATTGACCTGAAATTTTAAGAATTTGCATATTGGGTCACTGAGTTGGTTCACCAATCAAAATGTAGGAGTCGATTGGGGGTTTTTTTTTAGATCAAAAGGTCAAGGCTGCATAAAATCGTCAATTTTCATTTTGTATTTTCTTCAAAACTGTTTTCGTTATTTTTGAGCATACCAAAGAAAAAGAAGACGACTGAATCCAAAGAGCATGGCGATTGTGATATATGACAGGTTCGACGATATCTTCAGCCTGAACGCCATATAAATCAAAATGGCGGTTTGTGGAGTCAGCCGTTGTACACCGTAATGACATCACAGACGTAATGACATCACAGACGTAATCACATCACATCACATCACGCCTGCCATTTGACCAGATCCTCAGCTCTGATTGGTGCACGTTTGTGAAGGACATACATACATACTGTAAAGTCCGTAGCCGATGAAGACCAGCCTTGGACAGATAGCCGAACATTGCTTTAACTCCGAGGCATATAACGAAACAGCGGGATTACCTTTGGCGTGCGTGGGAGAGGCCCGAAGCCTTATCTGATTGGACGGCTGCCACGGGGTTTAATGACTCAAAACAACAAACACGTAAACGGACACGACAAGGAAGTAAAATGCAACAAATAATGGATTTAATGAAAATAATGCAAGGATAACAAAACAAAAGGTAAAGTAAAACGAATTCCTATATTGAGGTGCCTCCATTCAGACTCGTATACAAACAAGGGGAAAATGAAAGTAAAAATAAATAATGTTTCTGCCAGCCGGCACTTAACTCTGGTCTCGACGAGCACTTAGTGGGATCGCCTCGAACCACCGCATGGAAAACGCACAATATATGGTGGAGTCGCTCCCCACGACGCCACTAACATGAGGCAACTCGTGCACATGGACCTCTTTCGCTCTCCTCTCCTTCGAAAGCGCTACGAGCTCCCTGAACCGTCACCTTATTGCTCCTCCTTGCAATGGGTGTGGTCCACAAAAACTCCCCCACAGCTCCGATGTTTCTCTCAGGTGCACACGGCACGAAGTGCAGCCGTCACAAAGCCAGTTCGAGAATGAGCCAAAAATGCACCCGCTCGCCACGCAGCCCAGGACAGAGAGAGAGAAAGGGAGGGAAGGGTGCACCTGCACCCTCCTTTGTCGTTCGCTGACGCCACTCCCTGACCAATCCTAATGTCCCATTACATCATCACATGGCTCCTTAACCAGTCACGAAGCTCGGGGTGTGGTTTCTCAGTTTTGAGTCCTCAAGGCGGAGTCTAGCTGCTGTTCGGGAATGTTTTTTTTTTGTTTGTTTATTTTTATGTATACAAGAACGAGGCTCGTGAAAGAGATAACATTAATCACACAAAAAGTCAAACCGACACAATCCAACACATAAACACAAAATAAAGGGAGCGGTAGACAAGATGGGGAGAGAGGGCAAGGACACAAACACAACATTTGAGAGCAGGGACATTGAGAGAACTGTGGGAGGGAGAGAGCTTGGGGGGAGGTGGGAGAGGTATAAAACATATGGACACTGCAAGGACTTCCAGGAAAGAAGTTGGAATTTCGAAAAAGTGTATCTGGGGTGAATTAGCGGGGGTAGAAAAGATCAAGGTTTTGGATGGGGAAGATAAGAGATGGTGGTGAACAGCTGTTTTAAAGACCTGGAGGGAGGAGTGGGATTGAAGGGAGTGGGGGAGTTTGTTCCAGAGGTGGGAAAAAGGGGAATAAAAGAGTGAAGGTGAGCAGAGAGCCTAGATTTTGGCAGTTTAACCATAAGAGGTTTCGATGACGTCGGCGGTCGTGGGGCGGGATTTACTTGCCCGATGGAATGTGCTGTGTTCCTGTTGGGCTTGTCGGTGTTGTTGTAGCAATTAAATGGGTCTGATTGCATGGCTGGCGGAGTTAATGTAAAAATATAAGGAACTAGAACAATGCGACTGTCACCAATATGCCTCTGCATAGTCCCACAACAGGTAGATGCCATCACTCTGCATATGTATGGGTAGGGGATCACGTTTGTGAAGTTTCGTGTTGATCAGATAAGGTTCATTTTTCTATCCAAGATGGCTGCCAAACCACGTGACCTATGACAGCATTTTCAAACTACGTATATGCAACAGTGCTGTTGGATGATATTTGTAACATTTCGCATCGATAGGGTGAGCGGTTTCAGAGATACAATTATTTCATATTTTCCTTCAATCAAATATGGCTGCCAAACAATGTGACCTATGATGTCATAAATTTAATATTTCAATACAAATGGGTCATAGATCATGTGCATGCAATTTCAGAATTTTAGGATAAGGAATTCCATTAAAACATTTTTGGCTGGTATACCACTTCACCTAGGATGTCATCATTATCATGCTTGTGTTCTCCATTCGGAGTACTTGACAATGTGCTAATTTTCAAATTTTTCCATTCAGCGGTTTCCGAGAAATAATTTATTAATTATTTGCTTTAAATCCAAGATGGCTGCCATACCACGTGACCTATGATGTCACAATTATCATAGAAACATTCTGCATAGTGTCACTCCTACCCTGAAAGTTCCGTCTCAATCGGACATAATGGTTACTGAGAAAAACGAGGTTTAGCCTGTACGGACTGACAAACCGAAAACATAATGCCTTCGGCGACTTTGTCGGTGGAGGCATAAAAATCACACAAGGACAATAATTACGCACTGGGGATTATACTTAAGCCCTACCTAATTAGCATAGCTCCACCCCTCCAATGGAGACACATATACGATCTTATTCTATACAGATTCCCTATTTATTACATGGAGATTCCTCTACTTGGCGTAACATGGTCCATGCTAAACTATACATTCCTGACTTCACTGAGGTATTTCATCTCTACCCCCACAAACGTTACAACATACAGACAGATAAACACTGTTCTAGAAGGCTTTGACCTCCGGACTACGCTGTAAAATAAAAATTGGCTGCCTTGTACATGTATGTTCAGAAAACTCTGTGTTATCTAGTTAGCAAGAAGGACTTCTTAAATAGTTTCAGTCGAAGTGAAACCGTTCTTGCACGCCTCATTCCGACTGATATGAGATCGGCGGATATTGGGCCATACATTTCATGCTTGGGCTCGAAGGTCTAATTAAAACGCTAATTGACGCTAATGAGGGCCGTTCTTGAACCTCTTCAGTCTACAGTAATACATTTTTATGATACATATTTTGAACAAGACGCCTTTGAGTCCACCTCGGGAAACAAAAGAAACAACACTGCATTAGACAATCACCATTTATACCCTGGATAGGTCAAACCTTTTGTGCGCGAGAGTCTAATTAAAAGTCTGTGGGCTCTCAATCTAAGAGGATTCTGTCTGCAGCGGGATTTGGAAGTCAGCTTTTTTGTGGTCAGCCCAAGAAAGGTCATGGCTGATGGCGAGGCCTAAAAGTCCAAGAGACTGAACCTCTTCCAATGGATGGCCAAGGAAATAGACAGGTGGGAAATAGACAAGGTGGGTTGGTTTGATTATCCTTCAGAGCGATCGGGTGAGACTGTGAGATTTTTCAGAATTGAAGGACCTGTTCCATTTATCAAACCAGAGTCTAATCATTTAAACATCCGCAGCGAGGAGATGCAGCTGCTGTGTCTGCCTAGCAGAGGGGTTGAGTACTATCAGACATATTGTGTAATCACCTGTAAAAGGGACAGAGGTTGCCAGAGCATCGGAGAGGTCATTAATATAGATGAGGAACAAACCTGGGCCCAACAATGCCTTGGAGAACTGCAATATCCGCTGAGAGAGGGGAACAGAGGGCTCCATTTGCTCATAAGCTTGTGTTTACAATGGTAATGTGCATTAGCTTCATGAATACCACATGATTTGTTTGTTCCGAGTATAATACAGAATTTAGCTCCATCATATAATTGTGGATCTCACTAAAATTGTCTATTACGATGTCATCAAATGTGTATGCAAACAAGGTAGAGCTCTAAAGAAGTCCACAGATACCTGGTGTTCCACAGCACTTAAATGTGCGGATGTACTTGATCATAGACGTGAGTCCCTTGAAGATGATCCCAGGTCAGGACAAACAGTAGATGCCATTGACTCAGTGTTGAGGCCTCCAATATATCCACAAAAGTTAAAATTTCTCAATGAAATGTTTTCACCATCCTCCACAAATACTTGGGCATACTCAAGGTCTCAGCAAGATATAGACCCGCAGAATCTCGTCACTTGGTGCTGCCGATTGCAAAGAGGAGGTGAGCTAAGGACACTTTGCGATGTTTAACGTCTGCCAACGAATCCTGGAAGATGGGACGTCTGGTTAACGTCCATCCAAGAAAGGGCACACACATTGATGAATCACACAGGGACGACAGTTTATAGCTGGATGGAGATTCTAACCCAGGATAGACAGCTAAGATGTGAGTGTGACCTTAGAGGTGAGTGTGAGCTTAGAGGTGAGTGTGAGCTTAGAGGTGAGTGTGAGCTTAGAGGTGAGTGCGGACCTCTAGACCATCCAGTCAGCCATGTCTACCATAATACAAAACCAAGATTTCCACCTTTTCTTATAACTTTTCTACTTTTACTTATTTTCCTTTACTTATTTTCCTTTTACTCCCCCATTACTTTGCTATTCTTCCCTTTTACACCTTTTCAGTACAGAGATGCGCAGCTCTACATCATGGGTGACCCAGAAGGCACAAGAGATGGTTCAACGCACCCGACAGCACCGGGTTGGAGAACAGGACTGGGATCCTGATTCCGCAGGGACTTGTGCACTCGACACACAGGCATGGCAAGGCCCTGAAACCTGTCACCATACTCAAAGCTCACCTCCAGAGCCACCAATTAACCTGTTTGCACATTTTCTTACATTTACTGATGTGCTTTCTTGTTCATACATCATACATCTTTTCATACATCATACAATCCATTTTATACATGTTGAAACTATCCCTCATCTCCAGCCCTCATTCCACCAATTAAAACCTCATCAAATCCCTGCCACCTGTCTCACTCATCACCCCGTCAGGTGGAAACGTGCAACAGGATTCCACGTGGTTACTACGAGGCTGAAAATTCACACCTCTTAGATTCACATCGCCGTGCTGCCTCACTCACACGACTTGTACCTGACAACCAGGTAAGGACAGTCTGTTGTTTTGTATTCTTATGAGGCAATGAAAACTAGAACGCCACTCAGTAGAGCGCATACTCCTGCCGTAGGTCGTTGGAATAGTACGATTTCACAAAAGTTTGAGGGAGTAGTTCAGTGACGACACAAGACAAGACAGACACTGCACAGATATATATTTAGAATATATAGAAGATAATGTTTAAAAACAACAAGGCAATTTCACTTACATTTTCGGATTCAGCGTTCAATTCGATATAAGTGAGTGTATTTTGAGGCATGTGTGACTTCAAATAAAACTGTAAGCCAGAAAAACGTTCGTTTCATTCCTTCGGGATACAACATGTAAAACTGGCCCAAACGTGAAAACAAAACTCGCTCATTTTAAGTCGTACAAGCTAATGCGACCACTCATTCTTCTGGGAATAATCCCGTGCACATGCTGGTCACACTTATAACTCACCTAAGTCTTTATAAGTTCATCAAATACTGACACCGCGATTGATATTCGCTGAGGTAAATGTTGATATCTCTTCTGAGGTGAAAAAACCCCCCCCAAAAAAACAGTTTTAAAGCATTATACGTATCAAACGATACATTTTATGAAACAGGGAAACCGAATACACACTTTGGTGGTTTTAAAATGACAGAATATGTCTTTATTAGAAAAAAAATAAAAAATGAACATTGAAGACGACGCTGCAAAAAAAATACACCGCTCTAACGCATAACTACGAGTTTAAACTACATTTACAGCAAATATGAAAACTATTTTCATATCACAATGTTAAATATAGAATATATAGAAGATAATGTTTAAAAAAAAGAGCCCTATCTTCCAATGGTAAAAAAAATCCTTCAAAAAGTTCCTGGATCCGGAATAAAATCCTGAGCTTCACCAAAAACTAATCAATTCTTCCTTATCCCAAGGGCAATCATCCCACCAACTTTCATCCAAATCCGTTCAGAACGTTTCCAGATATCTTGTTCACAAACACACGAACACACACACGCGCACACACACACACACACACACACACACACACACACACACACACACACACACACACACACACACACACACACACACACACACACACACACACACGGACACGATCGAATGCATTACTCCCTGGCGGGAGTAATAAGTTACACAAGCCAAACCAACGTTGTGACGCAGGTTGGAATTTTAGCTCAATGAGTATTTTTATCTCAGGTTTTTTTTTATTATCAGTAATTACAAATATAAAACAAACACATTCACCTGATACTTCACCCATCAATGTGTTTAGTGCTAAATGTTCTCATCTACAGTTAAAAGGTCACAAAGTGAACCCACTCTCCATCCATAAATGGCAGCTTCGTGGAGAAACCTTGTATGCAATAATGTTATATGCACGGTATGTATGTACTTGCTGCTCTGTACAGTGATATTGCTGCCAGGTACTATCAGTGCACAAACCACAGGTAAATAGTAGTTAATTGTGTAATTATTTTACCCACTGCAGTGTACGACACAATGATTAGTACACAATAGTGTGAAAAGGCAGTGTCACCTGAGCTACGTACTGAGAGGATAGCCAAGAGGTATGCACAATATCCTCTGAGCTGGGTTCCAATCCTGACTTAACTATAAACTGTCATCTTAGTGTTTTGCGGGTGTCCATGTGTATGCCGTCCCTCGGGTGGACGTTAAACTGGGTGCGTCTTGTCTGCCAGCATTAGTTGGTGGACGTTAAAATCTCACGGTGTCCTACGCAAACACCAGGTGAGCCGTCACCGACTCTGTTGCTAAATTTTAAATTGCTGCTCTAACCGATGAGGTGCCTCAGCGATACTGATACCAACCCGCACTACAAACAAAGACAACGAATGAGTCAGGCCTCCAGCGAGAGTTTGTCTTGTACTCTTCGGAAACATTGTCTCTGCACTTTTCCTACCTAATCATCTTCCGGCCCTTAAGCTCTTAAGTTCCCTCCTTTTCTTCATGCATACAACAAACACCAGAGCCTTGTGCTGGGTGCTCATATTCTCTCCCACAACTGCCTTACAATCCCTGATCCTCCACAACTGTCGCTTCCTCACTAACAACAAATCTAGTTCCGTTCTATGCTTTCCACTCCTATAAGTAAATTTGTGGCTGTCCCGCTTCTGAAAGAAGGAACCAGCTTTCGCCACCCCATTGCTTACCAACAGCTCCACCAGCTCTCGACCCTCTCTAGTTCTCATTCCCCAAATAAATTCACCAATGCATTCCTCTTCACTCAGTTTCGCTACTCCCACCTGTGCATTGAAGTCCCCCGTAACACACAGCATCACCTCTTCCTCTTCAGAGCACCCCTGAACCTGCACTTCTCCACGTCGGTGCTTTCCGTTTGTGGCCCATGCATAACACACACTATTTGCCTCCCTATCACCAACCATGCCATAACTAAACAGACATGAAACATACATGTCTGTCCAGAGTCAGAGGGAAGTGAAATGCTGCACTGAGTTTGGAATCTCGAATGAGATTCTTTTAGGTGCAAATACATTCTAGAAATGAATGTGTGACCTCGCTCCGATATCGTTGTACATTCCAGGTGGTTTGATAATAATATTCACATGTCCACTTTGTCCTTTCAATAGTAAAAGTGATCTTCATATTCTGTCTCAACTTTTTAAATCGTAAAATAATGAAGTTCATTTGATTGCAATATTCATAATTATGATTATAAGGATGATTATGGTAATAGCTAATTATACACACAAACCAGTATATCATACTGATTATTACATAAACAAACCAGTATATCACACTGATTATTATATAAACAAACCAGTATATCATACTGATTATTATATAAACAAACCAGTGTATCATACTGATTATTATATAAACAAACCAGTATATCATACTTATTGTCATACTAAAATACGCCATTTGTGTCTGTGCGTCTGTCTGATTTATTTTTGACGCCAATACATTCCGTCGTTACTTTTCCAATCTCAACGAAACTTGACAGGATGACCAATGGTTACACAATGAAGGTTGTAGCGCATTCATTTGCCCACCTCCCCAAGGGAGTTTTCTCCCCCAAGCGGGTTCTCCCCACTATTGCCGTCAATGGGTTGCGCGTTGAGGTGTATATCCATATGAAGTTAGCTTTATCGTGGCGTTTTTCCAAAGACAATTTTAATAACAAAATTAATGATAATCACGTATTATTAATGTATTACAAAACAATATTAATACTAATAATGTCCCACTTCCCCAAGGCGTTTTTCCTGCAGTGATAACGTGTACAAATAGCCTATAGTTATAATGGCGTTTCTGTGGGAGCAACGGCTTCTACAGGAAGTAAAAATATTATAAACCACAAACACGTATGCTTAGCTTTTTAAACAGTCGCTAATGCTGTTTATAACACTAAATGAAGGTTTGGAGGAATCCCAACATCCGTGAAGGAAGGTTTACTTGCAGAACTGAGCGAAGATCTACTGTACTCTATATAACCCACAAATGTTGGGTTAATAACATGGCCCTTTCTGCCGCTACCGTGGCATTTTTCGGAGCGAACTTTCGAAACTTGCTCCTGCTGTTTGATACAAAACCGAAAGGGAGGAAGACCGGGGTGTGCTCATTTACCAAGCAGATAGCTAGCGCTTGCCAAGCCAGCCGTTCCTTAACGGTTTTGAATGGAGTGCTTGCTCAAATGCTTAAACCACTTGGCGATCTCTCCACAAGAAACTTGGTAAATGAACACACACCCAATGTTCTTGAGATCCGACCATAGATCGACTGTAATCTACAAATCCCAAAGAGGAATGACCCTTTTTTCTGCTCCCGTAGTGTGCGGGTGTACTAGTTATATAAACAAACCACCATATGTTACGGATTCGTCACTTCCGTCGTTGTGGTTTGCATCCACTGTAAGCATTTTTGGTTCCATGTACTATTATTGTTATCGTTTAAGTGAAATGGAGATAACTGTTTTCAAAAGGTAAAAAAATTAGTGTTTTAAAAGAAACCGGAAACCGGATCGGGAAAAACCGGAAGAAGAAGAGGAGGAAGAAAAAAAAAGGCGGAGCAAGTGCAGTCGGGAAGAAAAGCCGAGCTGCTTTCAGGTCTCGTGGAGACGCTGGCGAACGGGGGTCACGAGCGAACTTTAGGTTTCCTGGGAAAGGGATTCCTGTGACAGAGTGGTTGTCGCTGTGACAGATAAACCTGCGTTTCGGGTTTTGCGGTTGATTCCGAAGAGAATCGTTGGAGAGCAGGTACGCCTCCAGTATGGGCCCGCCCACCGTTTCGCCTCGCTCCCGCCATTTCGCATCGCTCCAGCCTTTACACCTCGCTCCAGCCATTTCACCGCACCCAGCCGTTAGCCTGGTTTGCGAGTGTAACGTGGATTTCGATTGGGAATTTGTGGTTCTCCGTTTGGGAGCCGCTGAATGTTCATACCCGAACGTGTGATTTCCCAGTCGCCTTTTGGGTGGACCTTTGCGCCTCTTTGGCAGCGTTGACTGTCAGCCGACTTGGATTCTAGTCTCGATTCGACATTTTTATTGCGATCACCGGAGCGTGGATTGACTTTGGCTTGTTGCCGGAACAGTGACTTTGGGAATGTTCTTTTCGCTCACTTGGAGCACAGTGAGTTATTGAATAAGAAACTGATGGTACCATCAGAGGAATAATATGGTATATTTGTGGTGCAATTGAAACATATTGTACTTTTTTTTCTTTTCTTTTTTTTGTATACATAATCGAGGCTCGTGAAAGAGCTAACATTTTTCACACAAACAAATCAAACAGACATACAGCCAAAGTATATAAAAAGGGGAGCAGTAGACAAGATGGGGAGAGAAGAGGAAGCACATAAACACAACATTTGTGAGGGACATCGGGAATGTGTGGGAGGGAGAGGGCTTGGGGGGAGGCGGCGTGGGAAGGGGGGGGGGGGAGGGGGGATGGGAGAAGTATAAACACAAGGACACCAAGGACTTCCAGGAAAGAAGTTGGTATTTCAAAAAAGAGGATTTGGGGTGATATTAGCGGGGGTAGAAAAGATCAAGGTTTTGGATGGGGGAAGAGAAGAGATGGTGGTGAACAGCTGTTTTAAAGACCTGGAGGGAAGGGTGGGATTGAAGGGAGTGGGGGAGTTTGTTCCAGAAGCGGGAGAAAAGAGGAATGAAAGAGTGAAGGTGAGCAGAGAGTCTTGATTTTGGCAGTTTAACCATAAGAGGGTTTAATCAGGTTCACGATGTTGTTTCGTTCAAAATCATGGTAGATTAGCAAACCTATACATTTTTGGAAACGTTATTACATGGAAAATCTGAAAATCAATGTTTACATTTGCCAATTCCGACCAATTCGATTCGACCAATTCGACCAATCGACCAATTCCATTCGACCAATTCGACCATTCGACCAATCGCTTCGATCGACCATTCGACCAATTCGATCGATTCGATTCGATTCATCGAATTCGATTCGATCGACCATTCGACCAATTCGATTTGCCAATCAATTTGACCGACCTTTGCTTGTGTGGAACGGACTGTGAAAACGATGCGGACTATATTGTCGGATACGACACACAGCACGGTGATGACGAACTCTAAATGGCATATTCTGTAATCGTGTATGTTTGATGCCATTGACTGCCTGTGTATATTTTGTCATTGACTGCCTGTGTAGATGTGAAGTTATACTGACTGCATGTGTATGTATGATTTTGCTGACTGCCTGTGTATGTTTGGTGATATGAATTATTGTGACACATTTTGATGTTATTAACTGCCTGTACAAAATGATAACATGTATTTGATTATGCAACTTATCGCGAATATAAAGACAGTATTTTGCAATTCAAAACCTTTGATTCGTGTCTTACCATTCCCCATAGGACTAATTTGATACTTTCATTGGATTCCTTGTCCCTGAAAATATAGGTTTAGTATATTTTAAAAAGTTTTTAGGGTAATTAGAGGCAGAAATAGAACAAAATATGTATTTTACAGTGGCCATTTTGAAAATCCAAAATGGCCGCCATACAGGTATCTCTCCAAATGTAAACATTGATTTTTTTTTTTCCTTATGCTATAACCTTTCCAAAAATGTATAGGTTTGCTAATCTACCATGATTTTGAACGAAATATAATTTATTGACATAGTGAACCTGACTAGTTGCAGGCAGATCTTGTGCGACCTTCAGGAATATTTGGGGGACAGATCCCAGAGAGAGCTGGAGGAGCAAGGCCGGAGAGGAGTCAGTAGAAGACAGAAAGACGACCAACCTGCCTGCAGTGAGTAAGTGAAAGACCCTCGGAGGTAGCTTCATCACTGGAGATTCCAATGATTCTGAACGCTTTGGTTTCAACAGCATCAAGACGAGCTCGGTGTGAGGCAGGAGCACAAGCCCAGAGGGGAGAGCAGTATTCCATTGAGCTCTGGATGAAAGCCTTGTACGTGGTGAGGAGCTCAGGTGTGCCAAGGAAGGATCTCGCACAACGGAGGATGCCCAGTCGGCGACTGGCTTTGGAGGCCAGATTTGAAATGTGGTTTTCCCAGGAAAGATCATGGCAGATAGTGAGACCCAAAAGCTTGAGTGACAGAATATCTTGGAGAAGAATATTCAGAAAGTGGATGGGAGGGTTGTCCAGTCGGTCTTTTCGGAGAGACATCGTAAGAGTGTGAGATTTGTCAGGATTGAAAGACATGTTCCACTTGTTTGCCCAGTCAGTGATTTTGTCCAGGTCTGCAGAGAGTGAGGAGGCTGCAGACTGCCGATCTGAGGGATGAGGAATGGAGCGGCAGAGAGTGGAGTCATCAGCAAAGAGATAGAGAGGATTTTCAAGAGAGTCGGAGAGATCATTGATGAAGACCAGAAAAAGCACAGGGCCCAGAACACTGCCTTGGGGAACTCCAGCCTGAACAGGAAGAGGAGATGAGAGAACCCCATTCAGGGCCACACGTTGACTACGACTAGAGAGGAAGGCCGCCAGCCATGCGTGGAGATTTCCATGGATACCAAAGGAGGAGAGTTTGGTGAGCAGAGCGGGGTGCCAGACCGTATCGAAGGCACGTGATATGTCGAGGGAGACAGCTCTAATTTCCTGTTTGGCATTGAGGACCTCCATCCATTGTTGAGACAGAAGAAGCAGCATGTCCAGAGTAGAGTGACCTGGTCTGAAACCAAATTGATGATCAGAGATCAAGCCATTGGAGAAGAGGAAAGATTTCATATCCGAAGCAATGATGGATTCCATGACTTTGCTGATAATTTGGAGAAGGCTGATTGGTCTGTAATTGCTAGGATCTGTTTTTGCACCTTTTTGTGTAAAGCGGTGATGTTGGCTAATTTCCAAGCAGATGGCAATTGACCTTGAGCAAAAGACAAGGTGAAGAAAACAGAGAGAGGGAGTGAAAGAGTGGAAGAACAGGATTTTAGGACCCGTGGGCTGATGCCGTCAGGTCCAGTTGCAGAATCAGAGTCGAGGGTTGACAGAAACTTTTCCACCTTGTCAGGAGAAAAAGACACAGAGTCCAGGAGCAGCTGGGTACGACTGGGTATGGTGGGTACAGAGAGGGATGGGTTTGGGACACAAGATTTAGAGGCAAACACAGAGTTGAGGCATTCAGCTTTTTCACGTGCGGAGTCGGCTGTGTAGCCATTTGAAGTAAGGGAGGGGATGGAAGGGGAACAAACACCAGAAACAGATTTGACCAGACGCCACCAGGATTTGGAAGAGGGAGACAGATAAGACAGTTCGGTCTTGAGAACGGAGAGATATTGTTTCCTGGCTCTCCTGAGGGTGGACACACACTTGTTTCGGGCTTTGTGAAAGGAAACGAGATTTCCTTCCGTTGGATTTGCTTTCCAGGAGACGAAGGCAAGTTGTTTCTGGGCAACAGCCTCACCACAAGATTCCGTGTACCATGGACGGGAGGAAGGGTATGACAACTGAAGACAAGATGGGATAAATCTGTGCATGAGAGAGAGCAATTTACTTTGGAAGAATTCACAGGATGAGTTGATGTCAGAGGTGGTAGAGATGGGAGACCAGTCCAGATGATTGATGGCTGCTTGAAGACTGTGCCAGTTGGCCTGAGTGAAATGCCAGACTTGTCGACGCTGAGCAGGCTCCCTGAGAATGGTCAGAGAGATGTCCACTTTAACAAGCACATGATCAGATGATCTGATTGGAGCAGAAGAAGAGCAGCAGACATTTTCAGGGAAGTTAGTCATAACCAAGTCCAGAAGAGAAGATGCTCCGTTGACTGAGATCCGGGTCGGGAAATTGCCAGATTGTGTCAGTCCCAGTGAGTCGCAGAAGTCCTTTGCTGAGGAGCCATGGCTGGTGAGAGAGGTACCACACCCAGCCAACTGGCATGGTGACAAATGAAATCACCACATATGAGGAAGAGAGAGTTGGGATGAGTAGATAGAAGTTGGTCCATATTATCAGACAGCGAGATGTAGATGGAGTCATCACTGTTTGGTGGACGGTACAGTACACATATGAACAAGAGGTGGGAGCAAAGGGGAAGCCGTAGCCAGAGGTATTCCTGGGGGTGAGGTGGAGAGGGGGCAGTGCAGGGCGAGTGAGAAAGAGAGTTTTTGATAAAGATAGCAACCCCACCTCCAGGACGAGGCTCAGGTCTATCATACCGGAGGAGGGAGTTCCCGGGAGAGATACAAAGGAATCGGAGAAATCATGAAGGAGGAAAGTTTCTGTTGAGCAGATCACGTCTGGTTTGTCAGAAGCAACCTGTATGGAGAGATCACTTAAGTTTGAACGAAGGCCCCGGATGTTTGAGGTCCATACCGTTAATGAAGAGGAAGGGGGGGCATCGGATACAGAACAGGGGGGAGGAGGGGTAGGGTAAGATGTGGAAGAGGAGGAAGAGGTAGGGAGAGCTGTTGAAGGTGTGTCAGATATTTCAGAATAGCTCTGAGAAAGGGAAGGATGGGGCGGAGAAAAGGTTTGATGGTGATTGGGTGAGGTACAATGAGGTGTTATTTGAGGAGGGGTAGAGCAAAGCAGGAGGTTGGGGGAGATGGAGGTGAGAGTTGGAAGGGGGAAGAAGCGGGGAGGATGCTTTGAGGAGGAGGGGTGAGAGGGGGGAAATGGAGAAGAAGTGAGGGTGGGGAGATTTGAAGGGGAGGGACGAGAGGGGAGTTTATGAGGGGAGGGGTTAGGGGGGAGTTTAGGAGGGAAGGGACAAGGGGAGGGATTTTAAAGGGATGGGAGATTGGGGAGATTTGGAGGGGAGGGGTGAGGGGGGATTCTAGGAGGGGAGGGGTGAGGGGGAGTCTTGGAGGGGAGGGGTGTGGGGGGAGTTTAGGAGGGAAGGGGCAAGGGGGGAGATTTGAAAGGGATGGGTGATGGGGAGGATTTGAAGGGGAGGGGCAAGGGGGAAGATTTGAAAGGGATTGGTGATGGGGAAGATTTGGAGGGGAGGGTGATGGGGAAGTTTTGGAGGGGAGGGGTGATGGGGAAGATTTGGAGGGGAGGGGTGATGGGGAAGATTTGGAGGGGAGGGGTGAGATTGGATTTTGGAAAGTGTACGATTAATGGGAAACGAACAATTATTGCAAAATGAGTTTCTTGTGACCTTCGAGTCAAAAATACGTTTAAGGATGCTGGATGGGGGGTGGAGTGCAGGAGAGTTTAGGGAATGTAGGAAAGAGGAACTGCAAGAGATGGATTTTTTTGCGGGGATGAATAGATTTGGTGAGCAAGTCGAAAGCAACCTTTTAAAGAAGAAGAAAAAAAAGGTGTTATTATATACGAAGGAATACAGTACTTCAGGGGAAAGTTTAAACATTTTTTAATTGAGCAGTGAAAACTATCTGGGGAAATGGGGGAGAAACACGTGGTCGAAGAACGAACGAACGAATAAGAACAACGAATAAACGAATGAGAACAACGAATAAGAACAGAGAAGGAAATGTTTTTGTTTTTTTGTTTTTTTAGTTGAGATTTTAAACAAGGAAGTAGGCTATGGGGTGAAAAGACTGGTAAAAACAGAGAACGAAAGTTATTGGAGGACAAACGATGGACCGCTGAGAGAAAAACAAAGCCTCAAGGTCAGACACGGTAGCCTACAAGGCCTCAAAAGACACGACACGAATTAACACGATTTTCTGTACAGGTATGAAAGATATACACCGAGAATCTTCCTTGGGACACACTATAGGTACAAACACCATAAAATAAATACAGTTTTAACGAAAATACAAATGGGAACAATTACTTAACTTCGATTTTGATGGAGAGCGTGGACAGCTGCGAATAAACGAAATCTCACCGGCAAGACCGGAAGCGGAAGTCCAACTTGTGCTGTTATACTTGTGTGACCTCAATACAATACTTGTTTTTGGTAACAATTGGTTGGTGTGGTTTCACCATTGGTCATTGACACACATTATAACACATCTTTCTGCCGTGACTCCTTTCGGGGCTCAGAGGTACACCATGACCGGGGTTTGGGGAGGAGCACGTAACAAAAATTGGGGGGCTCGTCCGGGATTGAATTCCCTAACATTCCCAAAATTCCCAAATTTGGAATTTTCTAACAATCACAAATTTTTCTAAAATTTTGAAAAATTTTGTGTGAAGGTTAACAGGTGCTAACTAATAGTCACCATGGTGTTTGATGCAGAAAAGTTTGCGACGTCCCCTAACGAGGCACAGTTCCAGGCGTTAAAAAGATTGGAACTCATGATATTGGCCAAATATTGTAACTTGGAGGTCCGAGTTAGTATGAAGAATGCAGAGATTCAGACATTGGTGGTAGAATCTCTGGCGGGACAAGGAACATGGGAAGAGGTAGCCTTGGATTGGTTACCAGAGGAAAAAGGAAATGTGGAGCTCCGGAAAATGGAGATGCAACTGCAGAGCCAGGAAAGGTTAAAAGAGTTGGAATGGAAAGCCGAGGAAAGAGCAGAGGAAAGGAGAGCCGAAAAGGAAAGAGCAGAACAGGAACGAGAACTCGTGGAGAGAAGAGCAGAGGAAAGGAGAGCTGAAGAGGAAAGAAGAGCAGAGGAAAGAGCAGAGGAAAGGAGAGCCGAAAGGGAGTTAAAGGAACGGGACATGGATTATCAGAAGGAACTTAAACTCAAGGAGCTGGAATTACTGGGGGAACGGAGAGAAGTAGTATCCATGCCGGCTCGTTCGACAACCAGTCAGAACTCTTGGGATGTTGGAAGGCATGTGAGGTTGGTTCCACCCTTCAATGAAAAGGAGGTAGCCAAGTTTTTTTTACACTTTGAGAAGGTGGCTCAAATGTTAAAATGGCCTGTGGGGTCCTGGACTATGTTCGTGCAAAGTGTTCTGGTGGGTAAAGCTCAAGATATCTTTTCGGCTTTACCGATTGACCAATGTGCAGATTCTGTGATAGTGAAGAAAGCCATTCTCAAAGCCTATGAATTGGTCCCTGAAGCTTACCGACAAAAATTCAGGAATGCCAGGAAGACGGAGAGTGAGACCCATGTGGAGTTTGCCAGAATGAAGGAAACTATGTTTGAAAGGTGGTGTGATTCGAAGGAGATTGGGAAAGACTTCAACCTTTTACGGCAATTGATCTTGGTGGAGGAATTCAAACAGTGTGTACACGTGGACATTAAAGTACATCTGGATGAAAAAAAGGTACCGGAGTTGTATGAGGCAGCAACAGTGGCAGATGACTATGCCTTGACACACAGGATGGGGTTCCACAAACCTAACTTCCCGCCTTGAGTTAGCCAGGGGAGTTACGGTAAATCAGGATCGGAGAACAAATTTTCATGGAGGCGGCCTAGAGAGGACTATGGGGACAAATCTGATACCGCGACTTTTAGGGATCAGAAGACTGCAGTTCCAAGACATACCTATCTTCCGGGGGGCCCGAGGCAGACCACGAGTTTTTCCTCCGGGCCTACTTGCGCTTTTTGCAAGAAACCTGGGCATTTGATGTCCCAATGTTACGCCCTGAAAAGGAAAAATCAGGAGCGGAGTCAGACTAGTGCAACTCCGAATACGTTTGCCAATGCGAGAAATCGTCTTTGGAGGACAGTGCCTTGTGAAGGTTCCCGTTCCAAAGTTACGGCATCACAGGACGACCTTGTCCAAGAGGGTTACAAACCTTTTATTTCCAAGGGGTTTGTGTCACTGGATGGGGACCTAACTAACCAGAGACCTGTTAGGGTATTGAGGGATACAGGAGCACATCAATCTTTGATGCTTGAGGGCATTTTTGCCATTGTCGGAGAAGACGGCAACGGGGGTTAGTGTTCTTTTACAGGGGGTTGGTGGCTATGTTAAAGCTCATGACTTCATGTCATCCATTTAAAGTCTGATTTGGTGTCAGGACCGGTCACTGTGGGGTTACAAGCCACTCTTCCTGTAGAGGGAATCTCTTTTATTATCGGGAATGATTTGGCCGGGGGTCGAGTTTCTGATAATCCAATGTTGGTTGAAAAGCCCAGTATGGAAAGTAACACAGAACAGTTGGAGCAGGAGATTCCTGGTATCTTTCCATCCTGTGCAGTGACTCGTGCTATGGGAAGGAAGTGTTCTGAAGAGAAGGAGAAGGAAGGTGATGTGGATTTGGGTTCCATAGAGATATTGGAGGAAAAGTCTGGAAGAGATCATAGGAAAGGGAGTGACATCAAGGAACCTAAGGAAAAGGTGGCATCTGGACCAAAAGAGGAAATGGAGTGTCCATCGGAGACATCTGGGAACGAGGCTGAACAAACGGTGCTGGTCCGAAAGAGACTTGTTGAAGAACAACACAGAGATTCGGAGCTCCGGAGTTTGATTGGTAAAGCCATTACAGAGGAAGGGGCTGTGAAGATACCTGTTGGTTACTTCATGAAAGGGGGAATACATGAATTCATGAAATGAGGAAATGGAGACCACCGGAGGTGCCAGCAAATGATGAGTGGAAAGTTCATTACCAAATGGTGGTGCCACCACCGTACCGGAAGGAGATATTGAGTTTGGTGCATGAGACACCTTTGGCCGGGCACCTTGGGGTGAACAAGAAATGTGACAGAATATTGGTACATTTTTTCTGGCCAGGATTGCGACGTGATGTGGCGGAGTTCTGTAAATCTTGCCATTCTTGCCAGCTGGTGGGAAAACCTAATCAGAAAGTCCCATCCGCAACTTTAAAACCAATTCCAGCTTTTGAAGAGCCATTCAGCCGAGTCAGTATTGACTGTGTCGGCCCTTTACCTAAAACTAAGGTGGACATCAGTATTTGTTGACCATCATGTGCGCTTCCACGAGGTTCCCAGAAGCAGTGCCTCTTAGAAAAATTACTGCGGCTGTTATTGCGAAGGCCTTGATTAAATTTTTCACTTTGGTTGGCCTACCTAAGGTCATCCAGTCTGATCAGGGTTCCAATTTCATATCAACGCTTTTTCAGCAAGTGGTACACCTGTTGGGAGTGGAGCAAGTAAGATCAAGTACTTACCATCCCGAGAGCCTAGGGGCCTTGGAAAGATTTCACCAGACATTGAAGAATATGATCAGAACGTATTGTTTTGAATGTGACAAGGATTGGGATGAAGGAATACCTTTATTGTTGTTTGCTACGAGGGAATCTGTTCAGGAGTCATTGGGGTTCAGTCCTTTTGAACTTGTGTTTGGACACGCAGTGCGAGGACCATTGAAATTGGTGAAAGAACAGTGGCTACAGGAGGAGTCGCAGTCGACAGTGGTAGAGTATGTGTCAACGGTTAGGCACAGATTGGCAAAGGCTTGTGAAGTTGCGAGAGAAAACTTGAAAGTGACACAGGATAAAATGAAAGTGAGGCATGACAAGAAATCACAGATAAGAAATTTCAGTCCTGAGGACCGAGTGTTAGTGTTGCTTCCTGTTCCAGGTCAGCCACTACAGGCTAGGTATTTTGGTCCCTATGCAATCGAAAGGAGGGTTAATGAAACAGATTACGTGGTGACAACTCTCGACCGACGGAAAAAGCGGCAGCGGTGTCATGTCAACCGACTGAAGAAATATTATGAGAGGAAGCCTGTGGAAAAAATGGTTCCTGTCTCACCTGTAGTCGGGGTGCAAGAGAATCCAGAATTAAAACTCTTCACTGGTCACAACCCCTTAACCTTCATTCAAAAAATGAAAAATAAAAATTTGGTGAAATTTAAATTTAAATTTAAATTCTTTGACCAAACCCTCTCCTTCAACAAATACACTAAACAGATCACAAAGACAGCCTTCTTTCACCTGAAAAACATCGCCCGTCTCCGTCCATCCCTCTCTTCCATGGCTGCAGAAACCCTCATCCACGCATTCATCACCTCCCGTCTTGACTACTGCAACAGCCTCCTCTTTGGTTCGCCCTCAATAATCACCAATAAACTCCAATACATTCAGAACTCCGCTGCCCGTCTACTCACCCATTCCCGGACCCGTGACCACATCACCCCCATCCTTTACAAGCTTCACTGGCTCCCCATCCCCCAGAGAATCCAGTACAAAATCGTCCTCTTGACCTACAAAGCCCTCCATAACCTGGCCCTATCCTACCTGACTGACCTCCTCTCCAGACACACTCCCACCCGCAACCTCCGCTCTGCTGGTACCAACCTCCTGACCCCCTCCATCCGGACCAAATTCAGATCCTGGGGGGACAGGGCCTTCTCCATCGCTGCTCCCACCCTCTGGAACTCACTACCTCACACCATCAGAGACTCCTCCTCACTCACCACATTCAAAATATCACTAAAGACCCACCTGTTCAACACTGCATTCAACATTCAACCCACAGCATTTAACCCCTGACTATCTCTTCTCCTTCTCCCTCCTTTTGCTTTAAATATTTCCCTATTGATTCTTGTCTTTTTGCAATTGTTGTTTTCATGTATTGTTATGCATTATGTTTTCCATTCTGTCAAAGCGCCTTTGGGCTTCTTGAAAAGCGCTATACAAAATAAATGAATTATTATTATTATTATTATTATTATTAAAAATAAAAATCAGAGGTTGATGAGATGGAGTTTGGCTTTGCAGGAGTTCAACTTGGAAATTGATCATGTAAAGGGCAGGGACAATGTCGTTGCTGATGCTTTATCCAGAGTAAACCAACTTTGAAAATTCCTGGAGGTTGTTTGGAAGTTTTGTTGCTTTCTTCTGGGGAATATTAATTATTGTTGCTCACGCGAGTTGATCATTTGGGTGTGAGTTTTAATTTTGTTTGTTAAAAAGGGTTTTTGCATGAAAAGAAAGTTTTTACTATGTTCCAACTTTCTTTCTTGAGGGTGGGGAGTGTTACGCATTCGTCACTTCCGTCGTTGTGGTTTTCATCCACTGTAAGCATTTTTGGTTCCATGTACTATTATTGTTATCGTTTAAGTGAAATGGAGATAACTGTTTTCAAAAGGTAAAAAATTAGTGTTTTAAAAGAAACCGGAAACCGGATCGGGAAAAACCGGAAGAAGAAGA
This sequence comes from Myxine glutinosa, assembly GCF_964187855.1. NCBI lineage: Eukaryota > Metazoa > Chordata > Myxini > Myxiniformes > Myxinidae > Myxine > Myxine glutinosa. The sequence continues at coordinate 1,402,124 of NC_136273.1, read as the reverse complement.
GGAGGAAGAAAAAAAACGCGGCGCAAGTGAGGTCGGGAAGAAAAGCCGAGCTGCTTTGAGGTCTCGAGGAGACGCTGGCGAACGGGGGTCACGAGCGAACTTTTGGTTTCCTGGGAAAGGGATTCCTGTGACAGAGTGGTTATCGCTGTGACAGATAAACCTGCGTGTCGGGTTTTGCGGTTGATTCCGAAGAGAATCGTTGGAGAGCAGGTACGCCTCCAGTATGGGCCCACCTGCCATTTCGCCTCGCTCCCGCCATTTCGCATCGCTCCAGCCTTTTCACCTCGCTCCAGCCATTTCACCGCACCCAGCCGTTAGCCTGGTTTGCGAGTGTAACGTGGATTTCGATTAGGAATTTGTGGTTCTCCGTTTGGGAGCCGCTGAACGTTCATACCCGAAGGTGTGATTTCCCAGTCGCCTTTTGAGGGCACCTTTGCACCTCTTTGGCAGCGTTGACTGTCAGCCGACTTGGATTCTGGTCTCGATTCGACATTTTTCTTGCGATCACCGGAGCGTGGATCGACTTTGGCTTGGTGCCGGGACAGAGACTTTGGGAATGTTCTTTTCGCTCACTTGGAGCACAGTGAGTTATTGAATAAGAAACTGATGGTACCATCAGAGGAATAATATGGTATTTTTGTGGTGCAATTGAAACATATTGTACTTGTGCTGTTATACTTGTGTGACCTTAATACAATACTTGTTTTTGGTAACAATTGGTTGGTGTGGTTTCACCATTGGTCATTGACACAGATTATAACACATCTTTCTGCCGTGACTCCTTTCGGGGCTCGGAGGTACACCGTGACCGGGGTTTGGGGAGGAGCACGTAACACATATCATAGATATTATTATATAAACAAACCACCATATCGTAGAGATTATTATGTAAACAAACCACCATATTATAGAGATTATTATATAAACAAACCACCATATCATAGAGATTATTAAATAAATAAACCACTAGATCATACTTATTGCATTTGCTGTCCATTCACTGCACATAGTGTCTTCATGGTTCCTTGTTTTCTCTCTTTTCCCTTTATCCCTACTCATTCATATTTGATTATTTTCATCTCTTTATCTCACACCGCATTTTTTGTTCAAATTTCCCCTTTCCCCATGTCTCTTGACATTTAATTCATTAAATATCCATTTTTTTTGACCTCACATGTCTTCCTTATGTCCCCACTTGAATTATCCCTTCTCTCCATCTCTTTCCCTCTCCCCCCATCCTCTTCGCCTCCTCCATGTTGCTGTGCCTCCATCGTGCACAGCGGAAAAGGGCCCATGCTCCGCGGAGCAGCTTGCCTGTATGTGTGCAACTCTTATCACTTACCACCTTGAGAGTTGCTACGGAGTTTACAGTTTACCTATGCTTGCCTCCACTTATCACAGCACACTCGTTCCCTATTCCTGCGTGCAAAGCTGTTGCTTGGCTAAGATGCATCCACCATTCGGCACCCATCCTTCACACTTTGAGTTACAGAGTGTCTCGGACAAACATTGATAGAAAAGGGGAAACAGTATCTAGAAACCCTGAGCATTTTGTCTTGTAATGCATCTCAATATGTCATATGCTTATATGTCAGGATTAATTATCCCACAACACATAATGGGCAAGTTTACCTGCTCACATCTTACCTGTTTGCACCTGAATACCTCCCCTTATCTGCATCCAAAAACCTCCAAGTCATGTTGCTCCAATCCAATGTCACCCACTGCTGCTGCACTCGGCTCTGTTGGCCCATTTGTAGGAACAGACTTAACTACTCCCATTCCTTACCCATCTATTGACATTATGTATGCTTGCTACGTTGTGTGAAAACTGCCATCGATTCATGTTATGAACTTCAAGCAAGGTGTCATGCACAACTAAAATATGAGGTATCATCTTCATCTGCATTGGCTTACTTTTCCACCTGCTGTCTTTCCCAAAAATCTACCTGGTTATCCTACTGCAAAGCTTTCAAAACTACAAATGGCTGAGTGCTGCCTGTGGGCAATTGCATGGCGAGGCTTGTGCACAACCCTCAACCTTTATTCAGAGTCGGCTTGTACACCTGGTTCTGCAAGCTTTCATCCAAGATGTGATCAATGCATGCTTACTTTATATATTTGTTCGATTGTGGATATGATGCAGTAATGGTGCGATACTACTGCTTGGAGGTATCTGCACTTTATTGCAAGAAGAAGATGGTGAAAGTGAGGGGAATGTAACCTGACTCCTTTTTTTCTCTCTTGTTCTCACCAGCCCATTCGAGACGTGAGCCCTCTACGCCGATCCCTCTCGGCTCTTGGTCCACCACATTCAGTGGCTTCTCAGCTGGATGAGTTTTCTCTTGAAAGGGTGAGCCCTGTGGGGACCACCCGACACAGGAGGAGGAGTACCAAACACCGTCGTACTCGCCACGATGACTTGGGTGAGAGACCATCGAGCACGTCCGTTCCCACTACCATCGATGTTATTCATTCATTCATCCCCACTCCCATCAAGGTTATTCGTTCCTTTCTCCCACTTTATTCCTGTATGTCAAACTGACTCTTTGTGTCTTTTGTCTCATTCTTTTCCCTGCAGTAATTCAAGACTGCTACCAATCATCATGTCGTTGTGCCTCCCATACCCGCTCCAAAGCTTTGATACACTGGCTGACCCCTTTTCCTCCTGGTTACTCCCTTTCACGTGCTGCATCTGTGCATTTTTGTCCATGTGTTTCTTTCTACCCCCTCTGTCTCCCTGTTAATCAGCAATCCTCACTTCTTACCTGTTAAATCAGAGAAAAGTATGAAACGTGGGTGTGTCATTTTGACCCAGGTTAATTTGGGAGATCTTGATCATTCTTTCCTGGGATATAGAGGTGTTTGTTACCGGTAGGTTTTTTAGAGTATCACCACAATGTCAAAGGAAACTATGATTCCAAAAGCTTGCATAAACTGAGGCCATCAAAGAGCAATGTCCGCACAAATGTAGAGAGGAGCTCTTCTACCTTATAACACCTGATCTTACCTCCAGAGCTGGGAAGGAATTCCTGCTTTTAGGTGGTCATTGCCATTTAGATTTCCTCATTCCAACAGATTGTGCTAATCGCTTCCTTCTGACTTCTGTTTGTTTATAAATATGAAAAATGCCAGCGGGGCAGAGGGTGCCATATTTTGGAGGTTGCGTGCTCATTTATTGGAAACTAGTGCAGCAGATTGGAGCTGTCGACAATATGTGGATCAAGTGCAACACCTTCTGACACATACCTTTACTTGGGCAGTGTATAGGCAACTGACAGCTCCCTCATTCACTCCTGAAAAAAATAAAATAACCTGTGTTACATGCATGAAGCAAAAACATGCTGACTACTTATAATTCAAAACATCTCATTGCACTGGAAAATGTGGGGACAGGAACACTGCACTGTAAATGGTGGGGACTTGTAATACCCTCTCCCGCCTCTAGGTGGCACTACAGGATACACATTTACATAGAGAATTGTATCCCCACCCCAACACACCAAGACCACCTACAAAGATAAAGGAAAGACGTCATGCAGAGCATGATACTTGGGAAATCCATAAAACAAATTTGACCTTAAAGTAATTGGTGGTTGAAATTAAAGACCAAATATGCAAATCATCTTCAGATTTCAAGTCAATCGCATGAAAAATGACGATTTTAGAAATCTGCCCGATGTTGACCTTTTTGGCATTTACATTTTTTTTTTTTTTGAAGGTCAATTTTTATGTTGTCTGTTTTTGTTGGTTTACCATGTATAAATGTGCACCTGGTGCACTTGTCAAGTCCAAATTCCATTTGAATGTCCTCGGAAAACCGTTTTACTAGTTTTAATTGTTCTGTCAATTTTTCGTCATTTGATGAGAAGAGCTTTAAATCATCCATGTACAGTAGATGTTTCACCTTTCCTATTTCTTTGGATGTTCGTCTATTGGTTGTTAGGGTGTATCCGTGTCCTTGTTCATTGATGACGTTACTAAGTGGGTCCAGAGCCAGACAAACCACAAGGGGGGAAAGACCGTCTCCCTGGAAGATTCCACACGGTATCTTCACATCTGGTATATGTGTGTGTGAGGCATGCTTTTTGCGTCTTTTAATGACGTAAGTCTATTAATTAATTACATACTGTTTTAAAGGACCTTTTAGCCCTTTAAACTGCTGAGACCCCTTTGACTTTCTAAGACCCTCAAGATCCTTAAGACCCAGAGGACCTAAAAGACCACGAAGATCCAAATGACCCAAGATGACCCAAAAGTCCCCAAGGACTCAAAAGATCCACATTTTAATGATAATCATGACGTCATAGATCATGTGGTATGGGCGCCATCTTGGAAAAAATCAAAAAACGTTGCACCTTTATATCTCCAAAACCGCTCCATGGAAAAAATTGAAACGTGGCTCATTATAAAGAACTCCACATGGGGAAGAGGTGTTGTTAATGATGATGTCACTGGTCCCTTAATTATGATGTCATAATTCGACAGGGGGTACGCTTAGTCTGATCAGTTTGAAATTTATTGAACATGATCTATGCAACAGTTATATTATAAAATATAAATTTATGATGTCATCGCTCACGTGGTCTGGCAGCCATATTGGATCAAAGGAATTGTTTTTTTCAAAAACAGAAGAGTTGGCTCGCACCAAGTTGACTGCGCAGGGTAAGTATTCTATAAATACCATCTAGTTGTCTGTGTGCCAAGTTTGAACAAGATCGGTAAAGGTATGTCCAAGAAATGGTTGAGGACGTGTTCAACATCAATATTTTTTACAACTAAAATGGCCGCCAGTTGGCCATCGTTGATCGCATCGCGAAACAAAATGATGTGCATATGTTGTATTGAAAATGATGTGCATCATGTATTATCTGTGTGCCAAGTATGAACAAAATCGGTCCATATATCTCTGAGATATGGTTGCGGGCGGGCGGACGGACGGACGGGATCAAATCAATAAGCTCCTGTTTTTGTACCAAGTCCAACGGGGGCTAATAACTGAATGTATGTGTGGCTTTTGGACCGGGGGATTGCTTCTTCATCAGTTATATCGATATGTTTTTGCCTATTTAGAGGTACTTCGAGTTGTTCTGATTGAAATTATGAAAAATGTGGGGGAAAATGAACGTTTATTAAATATGGGGGGAAATCTACGGGTCTCTGCTGCTGTTTCGTTAGGTGCATGCATACTATATACTGTATAGGACCTCTTTTCAATGTCTTCCTGGCTACGGGGAAAAGAGGGGGGAAGATGAGGGACAGTGAGGGATGATAGAGGAGGTGGGAGAGGAAATAGGGGAGTTATGTCATAACTACTTTGAAAGCTACTTTGTACATTGGACCACTTTGAAATTGGGGGCGGAAGGTGGGGCGAGAGTGGGGGTGGGGGGGGAGGAGAGAGGTAAGAGTGGGTGTGGTGGGAATTGAGGGGGAAGAGGGAAGTAGGGATTACTGAGGTCTTGAAGTTTCATGTTACATTACATATGTGGAATATTCACTGTCGCTGACATCGTTTAAGAGTGAGGGGAAGGGATTCAGAGGTGAGAGAAGGGAGTGGGTGTAAAGGGGGAGGGGAAGAGGGTGGTGGGGGTTTAAGGGGAGATGGAGAGGATATAGTGGGTCTGGAGGGGGATGGGGAGAGGAATGCATGGGGGGTTTAGGGGGAGAGAGGGAGAAGGGGGATTTCTCAGGTCATTAAGTCACATTTTACATTTGTCCTTTTTACATTTTTAACCAACCCCACGACCTTAACCCACCCCTCACCCAACCCCAAGACCTTAAACCCCAAGACCTTAACCCACCTCCACCCAACCCCAAGACCTCAACCCACCCCCCACCCAACCCCAAGACTTCAACCCACCCCCACCTAACCCCAATACCTCAACCAACCCATTCCCAAATCCTCAACCTCAACCCCAACTCTCTGTCCTCCTCTCCCCCTTTCTTCCCAGCAAGAGGGCATTCTTCCATAATTGCATATTATTTCTTCATTACCTCATTCAAATGCTGGGTGTGACGTGAAAGTCGAAACAACATCCAATTCAAAATCCCCTAATCTCAAGTGATTGTGAGCAGCCTAATTATTGTGTTAATAAATGATCCTTAATTAATTATCTTCTTTGTGATGCACATACACACACATACACATGAACACATACACACACAAACACATACACATAAAAAATACCCACACACACAAACACAAACACACACACAAACACATACACATACACATAAACAATACACACACACACATACACACACACCCCACAGAACTCCAAAACTTTTTAACTCCAAAACTTTAAAACTTTTAACATTTTAACTCCAAAATAACGAACTTTTTTTTTTCAATTTTTTTTTTCCTAAAACACTCCCAGGCACTCACTGATGACCCTCTGAAAGTTTGATGAAGATCCATTCAGCCATCTCTGAGAAAAATAGTGACAGACACAGACACACACACACACACACACACACACACACACACACACACACACACAGACCAACAGCTCTCTTATATAGCAGATACTAATAATGAAAATGCAGCTCAGAAAAATACCTGTATGACGAATAAAGTTATCTTGGGTGTTACTTATTCATTAAACAATCGATTACAGAAAAAATAACTTTCATAAACAGGAGGTAAATTCCTGCGTGGGGCGAGTGTGAAAAAATTGAGACTCAACCCGGGACTCCAACGCATGGACCTCATCACTTACGCGGTGACAGCGCACTGAGCTATTGAGCCTTCGGGATATCCTCAGAGATTTCCCACACTGGGAAAAATATATATACAGGGGGCTGCAAAAGTAGGTACACAGTAATGAAAAACAAAATGTGCGCACAAAACGTATTTTATTGATTATACAAGCATATCAATAATAACATATCAATAATAAACATATCAATAATAAACATATTAATCCCTCAAATGTTCAAACTGTTTGCCCCCGGCATTCACACACTCCACTAGTCGAGTGTGGACACCCATGCACACTCTGGCACCAAGGTCTTTATCAGCATCAATTTCCTGGCAAGCCTCCCGTATGAACTGAATCATGGCATCAACAGAACGTGGCTTGCGTGCGAAAACCCTGTCTTTTACACATCCCCAGAAAAAGAAGTCCATAGGGGTGAGATCCGGCGAACGTGGTGGCCAGTCAACGTCTCCCCGACGTCCAATCCACCTGTTGGGAAATTCTTTGTCAAGTAGCGCACGCACAGTGAGTGCGAAGTGCCGTGGCGCCCCATCCTGCTGAAAGTAGAAGTCGTCCTGCTGCTGTTGTTCACGTACCTGTGGTATGATTGTATCCGTCAGCATGTTCAGATACACGTGTCGATCGACAGTCCTGTGCAGAATGATAGGTCCAACGACACCTTTGCAGGACAGGCCAGCCCACACTGTCACCCCAGGTTGATTGTGCTGTTGCTCAATCGTGACTTTAGGGTTTTCAGTTGCGTAGTACACACAATTGTGCCGATTAACGGCACCCGATAGCTTAAAGTTTATACGGTATATACATACATACAAACATATATACGGTATATGTATGTATGTATGTATGTATGTATGTATGTATGTATGTACAGACTTGGCATTTAATATGGAATTTTTTTTTTTCTTGACTTGGTTTTACTTTCTGAACTCAGTATATCAATCTGGTGAGTATATTTTACCCTTCGGTGATGTCTTTGTTGAAAGAACCATGTCACTGATTGTCTTTTGCAGCAAGAAGTCAATAACAGGATTATATCACAGGTGGCGTGACAAAATGTAAGGACAGGTACATTTGACGATTGGCTTCACAATCGGGTATATAAGGGTTGTTGCGTTCTGTATTAGTGGAAAACAACTGCTGCATGTCTACAAAAGTTATTGCCGCTTCCTCTGGAGATGGTCCGTCAACTTGACAATGCTGTTTCTCATGGAGTGGTGTCTTTACGAAATTCTGGCATGAAACAGCGTGCTATTGCTCGGCACTATGGCATCACTCAAGGTCAGGTGTCAAAGACCCTGAAACGAAATGCTCAGAGGGGTGTCCCTCCTCCAATACCGAGGCCAGGACGTCCACGCAGAACCACAAGGAGAGATTATCGCCAGCTGCACCAGTTAGTCTGCAATGGCCATACCGAGTCAGCTAATCGGCTTAGGGCTGAGTGGCAGCAACTGACAAATGTGCCTGTATCCAGAAGGCCAGTCAACCAATGACTGGTTCAAGCAGGCTGTCGTGCCAGGCGTCCCCTGAGAAAGCCACGCCTGACCAGACAACACAGCCAGCGCCGATTGCAGTGGGCCAGAGAGCACCGTCAATGGCAGCCAGGACACTGGAATCACGTGACCTTCAGTGACGAGTCCAGATTTCTGGTCTATCATCAAGATGTCCACGTCCGAGTGTGCAGACAAGTGCATGAAGCTCACAACAAAGATTGTATAGTGCCAAGAGTCCAAGCTGGAGGTGGTGGGGTGACCGTTTGGGCTGCTTTTCATGCAGCGGGCAAAACTGACTTGGTTTTTCTGAATGGAAACCTGAACCAGTTCAAGTACAGGGTCATTCTGGAAGAAACATTGCTTCCATTTGCTTGTGCAGCCTTTCGAGGAAACTTTGTCTTCCAAGATGACAATGCACGGCCTCATCGTGCTCGCATGATCCAACAATTTCTTGCTGACCGTGGTGTGGAGCATATGGAGTGGCCTGCCATGTCCCCGGACATGAATCCGAAAGAGAACTTGTGGGCAGAATTAACGCGTCAAATCGACAACTTGGACCAGCAGCCGACCTCTGTGCGTGAATTGCAGCAGACTATTGTCACTGCATGGCAAGTGATTCCTGTCCAAACCTTGGCAAATCTCGTGAACAGCATGCCTCAACGTGTACGTGCTCTCCTGAATGCTCGTGGGGGTTACACCAAGTACTGAACTGTAATTTTACTGTCCGTAATCCCAGTCATAATTTAGCTTTTGTTTTTGTTGAAAATTGTTTTGGCTAATGTGCAAAATAAAGAGATACTTCTGGAAAACGTACAGACGTTTAACACAGTACTGTCCGTGAATTGAGTTCGATATCAGTTTACATCACTTTCAAGGATCAATTTATTTGTTTCGAAATGTCAAATGTGGTATTTGTTTCTTTTAAAGGCCACATTAACAAAATCTAGAATAATTTCTACATAATTCCAATGAACTTTTGGTTCTAAGACATCTTGAAACGTAAGATCACCCCCACAAAAAAAATATTCCATATTAAATGCCAAGTCTGTATATTGGAGTGATAGAGGAAGCCGGCAGTTTCAGGTTATTTTCTTTTTAAATAGTCGACAGGGACCACACCAGAAAACCCGTCATTAATGATTATACGGTCTTTGTCCGAGAAATTCAGGGAATCTCACGACTGCTTTGGGAAAAAAACCTTATTATTATTTACTTTTTTATGATGTGTACACAGCAAGTTGCCGAGGAAGGCGCCACCGGCAACCGCAAACTTCTGAGCCGGCTACGTGACAGCCTGGCACTCTCTCGCACCCGACACGCAAATGGTGGTTCGAGCTCGAGCGAGCACACCACCGGATGTGGTGTGCGATCCTTGCGGACAGTAATTGTCCCGATTAAGCCATTTGGATAGTTGTCAACATGGAGAGAAGAAAGTGCGGGAGAATTGAAGGGACCCGCGATGTGAGGGAGGAGGCGGCAGAGGGGGGTGGGGGCTGGGAGGTGTTGAGGGTGGATGGGGGTATGGAGGAAAATGTGGGTGTGGGGGTGTGGAGGTCTGGGAGCACAGGGTGACGGTGTGGGGAGGGTGTAGACGGTCTGGAAGGGGATGAAGGGTGTGGGAGGGGATGAAGGGTCTGGGATGGCATGAGGAGGGTTTGAGAAGGGGATGAGGATAGTCTGAGAGGGTTTTGAGGGGTGGGGTGAAGAGGGTCTGAGAAGGGGGTGAGGATGGACTGAGAAGGTTGTGAGGGGTGGGTCTGAGAAGGGGGTGAGGATGGACTGAGAAGGTTGTGAGGGGTGGGGTGAGGTGGGTCTGAGAAGGAGGTGAGGATGGACTGAGAAGGTTGTGAGGGGTGGGTCTGAGAAGGGGGTGAGGATGGACTGAGAAGGTTGTGAGGGGTGGGGTGAGGTGGGTCTGAGAAGGGGGTGTCCCCCCTCCCCAGGTAGGGAAATTTTGCAATCCAATATGAATGAAACATCGTCTCTTTAATTGTGTGATATGAACTGAGTTACCAATATGAACCGAGGATGTGATGTGATATGTTTGTTGATGTGATTTTCATTTTTTGAGCTCTTTCAATCAGGACAAGAATAAAAAGTTACATTACTATGCCATAGTGTGGTATTTTACCACAGGCTTCCAGCTCTAGTGATACATAAAGATGTGGAAATAAAGGTGAAAAAAGGCCAGAAGCACAAACATACACACAAAAGGGCACAGGTGAAGTGGTACCCATAATGGAGTTGAAAGCAGGTAAGTGAAATGAAATCAAGGTGGCCAGGTACAAGTAGAGGTAGATTTCAATAGGTTTTAAAAGGTCTTGCTCTTCCCAATGTGCAATAAATTCCATTGAATATTCTTCCCTAACCCACCAGAATCATTCGGTGAGCCATTGGGCAGGAACCAGCGAGGGGGAAGAGGTGCAAGCGAGTGGTCCGGGCATATCCGGGAACGCACGGGCTCGGCCATCGACGTCGGGGAGAGAAGTAGAGGACGCGGACGTCAGAGGGAAGGTGGTCGCTCTGCAATCCATCGCTCACCGGATCAGAGCCGCCAGGTGAAAGAAAACTCAGGGGTCAAATGTATCACAAATAAGAGATGGACAAACGGAAACACAGTGATGGTCTATGTGATGGTCTATGTGATGGTCTATGTGATGGTCTCTGTGATGCTCTATGTGATGGTCTATGTGATGATCTATGTGATGGTCTATGTGATGGTCTATGTGATGGTCTATGTGATGGTCTATGTGATGATCTATGTGATGGTCTATGTGATGGTCTCTGTGATGCTCTATGTGATGGTCTATGTGATGATCTATGTGATGGTCTATGTGAAGGTCTATGTGATGGTCTCTGTGATGGTCTATGTGATGGTCTATGTGATGGTCTCTGTGATGGTCTATGTGATGATCTATGTGATGGTCTATGTGATGCTCTATGTGATGGTCTATGTGATGATCTATGTGATGGTCTCTGTGATGGTCTATGTTATGGTCTATGTGATGATCTATGTGATGGTCTATGTGTTGATCTATGTGATGGTCTATGTGAAGGTCTATGTGAAGATCTATGTGATGGTCTATGTGATGGTCTATGTGATGCTCTATGTGATGGTCTATGTGATGGTGTATGTGATGCTCTATGTGAGGGTCTTTGTGATGGTCTATGTGATGGTGTATGTGATGCTCTGTGTGATGCTCTATGTGATGGTCTTTGTGATGGTCTATGTGATGCTCTATGTGATGCTCTATGTGATGCTCTATGTGATGGCCTAATGTGATGATCTATGTGATGGTCTATGTGATGGTCTATGTGATGGTATATGTGATGATCTATGTGATGGTCTATGTGATGGTCTATATGATGGTTTATGTGATTCTCTTTGTGATTCTCTATCTGATGGTCTATGTGATGGTCTATGTGATGGTCTATGTGATGGTCTATGTGATGGTCTATGTGATGGTCTATGTGATGCTCTGTGTGATGGTCTATGTGATGGTCTATGTGATGGTCTCTGTGATTCTCTATGTGATGCTCTGTGTGATGGTCTATGTGATGGTCTATGTGATGGTCTGTGTGATGGTCTCTGTGATGCTCTATGTGATGGTCTATGTGATGATCTCTGTGATGCTCTATGTGATGGTCTATGTGATGATCTATGTGATGGTCTATGTGATGGTCTCTGTGATGCTCTATGTGATGGTCTATGTGATGATCTATGTGATGGTCTATGTGAAGGTCTATGTGATGGTCTCTGTGATGGTCTATGTGATGGTCTCTGTGATGGTCTATGTGATGATCTATGTGATGGTCTATGTGATGCTCTATGTGATGGTCTATGTGATGATCTATGTGATGGTCTCTGTGATGGTCTATGTGATGGTCTATGTGATGATCTATGTGATGGTCTATGTGTTGATCTATGTGATGGTCTATGTGAAGGTCTATGTGAAGATCTATGTGATGGTCTATGTGATGGTCTATGTGATGCTCTATGTGATGCTGTATGTGATGCTCTTTGTGAGGGTCTTTGTGATGCTCTTTGTGATGCTCTATGTGATGGTCTTTGTGTTGGTCTATGTGATGCTCTATGTGATGCTTTATGTGATGCTCTATCTGATGGTCTATGTGACGCTCTATGTGATGGTCTATGTGATGGTGTATGTGATGCTCTATGTGAGGGTCTTTGTGATGGTGTATGTGATGCTCTATGTGATACTCTATGTGATGGTCTATGTGATGGTCTATCTGATGGTCTATCTGATGGTCTATGTGATGGTCTATGTGATGGTCTATGTGATGGTCTATGTGATGGTCTATCTGATGGTCTATCTGATGGTCTATCTGATGGTCTATCTGATGGTCTATGTGATTCTCTATGTGATGATCTATGTGATGGTCTATGTGATGCTCTATGTGATGATCTATGTGATGATCTATGTGATGGTCCATGTTATGCTCTGTGTGATTCTCTATGTGATGATCTCTGTGATGGTCCATGTGATGGTCCATGTTATGCTCTGTGTGATTCTCTATGTGATGGTCTCTGTGATGGTCTATGTGATGGTCTATGTGATGATCTATGTGATGGTCTATGTGATGGTCTCTGTGATTGTCTATGTGATGGTCTATGTGATGGTCTATGTGATGGTCTCTGTGATTGTCTATGTGATGATCTATGTGATGGTCTATGTGATGATCTATGTGATGGTCTTTGTGATGATCTATGTGATGGTCTATGTGATGGTCCATGTGATGGTCGATGTGATGGTCTATGTGATGGTCTATGTGATGTCTGTGTGATTCTCCATGTGATGGTCGATGTGATGGTCTATGTGATGGTCTATGTGATGGTCTATGTGATGGTCCATGTGATGGTCGATGTGATGGTCTATGTGATGCTATGTGTGATTCTCCATGTGATGGTCGATGTGATGGTCTATGTGATGGTCCATGTGATGCTCTGTGTGATTCTCTATGTGATGGTCCAAGTGATGCTCTGTGTGATTCTCTATGTGATGGTCTGTGTGATGGTCTATGTGATGGTCTATGTGATGGTCTACCTGATGGTCTGTGTGACAACAAAATGTCAAAAATAAGATGATAAAAAACACAAGGTTCATAAAAATCAGCACAAGGAATAAGATCTAAACCCAAATGTAATCCTCCTCCACCCACAGGGAAGCCGCTCCTTGAGTGAAAGCCCGGTGCCTCTTTCACCTGGTGGCTCTAGCACACCTCGTCGTTGCAGACGGCAGCTCCCACAAACCCCTGCGACACCTCGTCCCAACGTGACCTACAGTCCCGTGCGGAGACCCGGGAAAAGCGGGACTCCCCCGCCTCGCATCTCCTCGCTCGTCCTGGAGGGATATTCTCCACAGGGTGGTCGTTTGCGAGACGGGGTCATCGGAGGGGTCGTCGGAGGCTCGGTCGTGTCACCGCGGGTCCGACGATCGGACGGACCGGCCGCAGCGGAACAGCGACGACGACACCACTCGTCCGACCCTTACCTGGAAATGCGAGGAGGGGAGTTGGCGGGTGCCAGGTGGGGGGTTTCCAGGACGATGTATGGCATATCGCCAGTTATTGTCGCACCTGGGCGAGGTAGACGCATTCCCAACGGGCACCAATGTCCCAGTGTAGATGGTGGAGGAGGTGGAGGTGCCCCCACGGGTCCACATCTCCGGGCAGGTTCTGCCTTACGTAAGCGAAATGCCTACAGTGGTACAGACGAAGACAGTTGGTGCTAGCACCGGGAAGGTTTGAGCGGATGTTAGGATAAGGTTACCAGGTATTGCGCACCTGTGCATAAGGATGGGTCGCAATGCACCTGTCCTCATTTATTATCCGATGAAAGTTTGATATGAAGAAGATGTGGAGGGAATAGTTCGTGTTATGGAAGCAGTGAGAAAAAAATTAATTCAGGGTTGTGAATTCAAGTACGAAGGGCTCTGGGTTGGAATGGGGAGCATACAAGTGGTGCTGAGCAGGTAACAGCAACACCTCAGATCTGTTGGTTTGTCTTGCAGTCTCAAGTTAACCAAGCGATCAAAAGCTCCTGAGCAAAGGTCTTTGGGCCTGTCGACCTCCATTTCATTCCTTCCTGCCCTTGTCTTCCTTCATTATCATTGAAGAAAGCTCCTTTCCTGATGGAGTCGTAATCAACAGATGCTTCTTCACTGGGTGGGCAACCTCGATGGGACCCATTACCAAATGGTTAGTCAACAGGTTAGTCTTGAGGTTATAGGTTAGCAAAAAGTAGTCAATCACTCATAGTCATATAATGAGTCAGCAAGTAGAATGTCATGATGTAGTTGTCATCGCAGTCATTCATTGATTCATTCCTTCTCCAAGAAGCGGCTCAACAAGACGCAAACCACCACCAGGTCGTTCATTACTGAGCAACCATGGCAACCTGACACTACTACATGACTCTACCCACGGTGTGAGCACTTCCGTTGTTTGCTTCGCTGTCTGATCAATTCAAAATGGCTATCTCTATCATGAGCAGCGTTCCGGCATCTTCCCAGCAACTCTGCAACCCTAGGCCCTAGGAAAGCTACATATAGAGGATGGCTCATCAAATTAATGGTATTTTGAAAAACTTGCCAAAACATTGTTAACATGTAAACATGCCAACAACAAAATCTGGAACAAGCTTTGGATGCCTCAGTACCAAGTCTGATGATTCTGTCATCACGTCGATGGCAACAATCATTCCAGCCTTCGCAACCGTTACTATGCCATCATTTGTACCAACTGTGCCAATCATGTCAAATGTCCATCTACATATGCCATGTATGCCAATCACTTCAAGCATGCCAATTTACCACGTCACAGGTGTGCCACTACCTTGCTGGTAGCTGTGTATTTATTTACCATGTCACAGGTGTGCCACTACCTTGCTGGTAGCTGTGTATTTATTTACCATATCACAGGTGTGCCACTACCTTGCTGGTAGCTGTGTATTTATTTACCATGTCACAGGTGTGCCACTACCTTGCTGGTGGCTGTGTATTTATTTACCATGTCCCAGGTGTGCCACTACCTTGCTGGTGGCTGTGTATTTATTTACCATGTCACAGGTGTGCCACTACCTTGCTGGTGGCTGTGTATTTATTTACCATATCACAGGTGTGCCACTACCTTGCTGGTCGCTGTGTATTCATTTACCATGTCCCAGGTGTGCCACTACCTTGCTGGTGGCTGTGTATTTATTTACCATGTCCCAGGTGTGCCACTACCTTGCTGGTGGCTGTGTATTTATTTACCATGTCCCAGGTGTGCCACTACCTTGCTGGTCGCTGTGTATTCATTTACCATATCACAGGTGTGCCACTACCTTGCTGGTCGCTGTGTATTTATTTACCATGTCCCAGGTGTGCCACTACCTTGCTGGTGGCTGTGTATTTATTTGCCATGTCACAGGTGTGCCACTACCTTTCTGGTAGCTGTGTATTTATTTACGATGTATGGCGTACCACCAATCACCAGGCAATGGAGCCATTCGCTTATGTTTTGGTGACATTTGCCGATTTATTTTATTCATTATTTATTTTGTCTCAGACAGTAGTTGTGGCTGTTGTTGACCACACCGCACTTATGTTTGTGAGTTCCTGGTCTCACAAGTTTAGCAAAAATTTATATAATTTTGTCATCATCGCTGAAATGTCTTCTTATTGGGTTCAACACGTGAATGGTGTTTGATTTGCCATGGGGAAGCCGAACCACATGTGTACGTAGGGTGGTACCTTTTAAACAAAATGATCGTGGTGACCACACCTCATCATCTCATTACTGTTGCATTCTGCTTGCGTGTTCGTTTCCCATTGGTCGCTTCACCTATGTACCTGTCTGTCCGTCCACGGCCTCTGCGCTACTTGCTCGTGTCCCTTGAAACGTATTTATTTACTATGACCTTCATATACATCGATGACCTGTCGTACGGACATTAGCGTGACATTGTGTGCATCGGGTGGGGAAGGGGAAAAGGGCTAATTGTGGGCGAAATAATGGACGACGAACCAAAACACGGGGACGATAGCGAAGGAGGAGTGGCGGGACAAGTGTGGTGTATAACTATCGGGGGCTGCATGTGTCTCTGTTGCGTGTGTCATGTGATTCCAATGTGATCGACCGAGTGCGAGCACCGACGCCGATGGCCAGAGCGCGCGTATACATCGGGCGCGACCGTCCCAGCCGGGGTCGCCGCCGAAGTCCGCCACACATATCAGTCGCGTCGGGGCCTCCGTACGGTCAGGCCTTCGACCTAACAAGACCCTCCTGTTTACAGCGTCACCGGCACGGTCAGGGCTGGGGCACGGCAGAAAGGATGCCTGTCGCCCTTGGTCCAAGGATTGTGCACTTCTGCAATAAATATATGCATGTGGTGTGTGCATGGAAAAGAAACGATGAAAAACAGAAACAAAAAAAAGATTGCTCGTGATAAAATTAAATTTTCCTCTTTACCGCCAACGCCCCACTGCTCCCCACTGCTCCCCACTGCTCCCCACTGCTCCCGTGCTGCGACACACTTCACCTTAGAGGTTGTGATCTTCAGACACTCTCCTCCCCTCTCCCTCTCTCCGTCTCACTTAACAAAGAGACAGTGAGAAAATATTTTGCATTTCCTATGATGACCGCGGGTGTGGCGGGTTCAACTTTGTACCATAAGAGGCTTTTGGGGAATTTTTGTGTAACTTATGGCAGGATAATTGCCACTTGAGCACGTGTGCCATGTATCGATATCCGCAGTGACGTCCGGTTCTCAGATGGCAGAACGAGAGTGAGTAGTATGAAGTTGTGGAACTAAGGTGACTCACGGCCTGCGGAGCGATGACTTTGACGAGCTATTTGTTGCCCAATAAAGAAATGGTCGGTAAAGCAAGCAGATCCAGGAGAGCGTTGTGATTGAGGAAGCTAGAGCATGCGGAGATTCACACGTCGGTGTTATAGACAGGAATGGTGCGAGGGTTCAAATTGTTGAAGTATTGTGATTTTGTTTGCTGCCATGCCCTGCCTGCCGATGTGAACACCGAACAAACCATGCCTGGGACCGACCCTTTCTTATGCAGACCGGTTTTGTATCAATCAGTCGTGGGTTTACCTTTCAAATAAAGCAGGAGTATGCATACTTTTACCATGCAGTCTTCCATTTTGTTTGTTCTCTCATGCCAGGTGCACGTCCAATGCGACTGTCTCGTCAGCACGTTTACTTTTCGTCCCCAAACTAGTGCACTTACCCAAGCAAATAAATAAATAAACATCTTTACCGGAAAACACTCCACTTAACAACACTTGGGTAGAAAATAAAAATGGCTGCCTCACTACCGCTTACCAGGAACTGTGAGCAGAAAACAGACGTTTTGGAACACCGGCCGCATTTCCCTTCCAAACATCATGTAACTTTGTTGAAACATTCTCCAGGGTGGGTGCTCCTATGGGAAAAAAAACTTTGTGTCAAACGCTCAAGCGGTTACGGAGAAAACGAATGTATAAGCGAATAAAGGTGAAAAGCGAGAGCGGAATAACAAAAATAAAGAGGGCGCAGGCCGACGTTCCACAACATACTCATTCTCAAGGATGGCTGTGATTGCCCATTAATAGTAATTATTTGATAAAATATGTTTTGATTAATCAGCAGTAACTACATCAAATTGAAAGACCAAATACAACATTGCAGCCAATTGGAGGAACCCGAACAGTTAAAGATGAGTCATCAGAAGGAACCCGAACAGACAAAGATGAGTCATCAGTCCTGAGGAACCCGAATAGGTTAAGATGGAGTCATCAGGACGAACCCGAATAGGCAAAGATGGAGTCATCAGGACAAACCTGAATAGGTAAAGATGGAGTCATCAGGACGAACCCGAATAGGTAAAGATGGAGTCATCAGGACAAACCTGAATAGGTAAAGATGGAGTCATCAGGACAAACCCAAATCGGTAAATATGGGGTCATCAGGGCGAACCAGAAAAGGTTAAGATGGAGTCATCAGGAGGAACCCTGAGAGAAAAAGATGGAGTTATCAGGACGAACCCGAATAGGTAAAGATGAAGTCATCAGGACAAACCCGAAACGGTTAAGATGGAGTCATCAGGACAAACCCGAATAGGTAAAGATGGAGTCATCAGGACAAACCCAAATCGGTAAAGTTGGAGTCATCAGGACAAACCCGAAAAGGTTAAGATGGAGTCATCAGGAGTAACCTGAACAGGTAAAGATGAGTCATCAGAAGGAACCCAAACAGGCAAAGATGAGTCATCAGGAGGAACCCAAACAGGCAAAGATGAGTCATCAGTCATGAGGAACCCGAATAGGTTAAGATGGAGTCATCAGGATGAACCCAAATAGGCAAAGATGGAGTCATCAGGACAAACCCAAAAAGGTTAAGATGGATTGATCAGGAGGAACCCAAATCGGTATAGATGTAGTTATCAGGACGAACCCGAATAGGTTAATATGGAGTCATCAGGGGGAACCCTGAGAGAAAAATATGGAGTTATCAGGACGAATCCGAATAGGTAAAGGTGGAGTCATCAGGACGATCTCGAATAGGTAAAAATCGAGATCATGAGGAGGAACCTGGATGGGGTTCAGGTTTCAGCTGTTACTCCTCTAACCTCAAACCCATCCAGGTAAAAAACACAAAATCTAAAGAAGTCTCCCAGTGTTATTTGATGAAGAAAAAAACAACTTTCAAAAATGTCGAATTAAAAAAGCCCAGGCCCAGATGGAATTCAAAACTTCTGGCTAAAGCAACTAGATGCTCCACACAATCACTGCACTTGAGCATTCAATAAACTGAGCCATTCACCTACTACCTCCTCCTCTTGAATAAGAGGGTAACACCTTCCTCGTCTCAAAATCTGAAGAAACTCAATTCCCCCACAAATATAGACCAATAACATGTCCACCACCAATATAAAAGCATCTCATGGGGATCATCACAGAAATGATGTAAAATCACCGAACACAACAAGGAGGCCTAGAGGCAGAACTGAAGGTATGTAAGATGGAGGTATGGAACAATATACCACCGACTACTAATCAAGACCGTACTCGAAAACTGTAAAACACGAAGAACCAAACTATCTACAGTCTGGATCGACTACAAACAAGACTGAAAGTCTAAAGCGGCCGAGCTGAGCTTGTTTGATACTTTAGTTGAAGAGGATAGTATGACCTGGGTGGAGATACCTTTTAGCAAATAATGTAAGTATAAAATTATTTTGAAGTACTCTTAGTCTCTAAGCTGTCTGTCACCATGGAAACGAAGAGATTGTATTGATACACCATGTGGTTTATTCTATATGTTTGTCAGTTAGTCAACACGATCAAAGTGACCTCAGCACCATCCCGACACACACCACTGTGTGTTACAGAATGAGGTGTTTTACAGCGGCCGGAGTGCAAATCCCGCACCAACCTCCTTGAGAGAGGACCCAGTGAGTTGGTACTCATTTTGCCAACCTCAGAAGGATGACAGGTGAGTCAACCCACCTGGTTGTTAATTCAACAACTGACTGGGATTCAAACTCAGGACCCTGGGATCCCAAGCCCTCCACCCTAACCGTTTAGCCAACACCAGGTTTAGGGTGGTTGGAGGTAATCATAATAAATGATTCAATGTTTGAAGAGCCCTTATTCAAAGTTTTTAATGAATTATATATGATCTGGGGGGCATGAATACCCCCCCTCCCATCCCCCACCATATATCATCACCCTGTTGTCATAATTTCAGATCCCCCCAATCATCAAGTGTCATAATTTCCCCCAACCAGGTATATAACGTAATATATGAGCGTTCCCTAAAGTGTGTTGAAGGAAACATAACTGGCAAAGCCAAATGGCATCACATTCTACCTTTCAGAAGCGGAGTTTGGATACAAAACTCACACAATATGTAGGATAAATATGTGAGGGACATATATACATACATACCTACATACGGTACATACATGTGGAGAGACAAACGTTGCAAACACACGAACCAAACATCTACGCCGTAAAAATCGTTTGTTTAGTCACGAATTTGCCAGTTCTAAAAGTCTCTTTGCGAGTTGGAAGAAGAGCAAGAAGCACTATTCACTAATGTATGGTTTATTCACACAGCAGTTTGAACGGAAACATTTATTATTCTACGACAGTCGAAACCCTTTAGAGTTTAGATTTAGAAGGACACAGAATGAGCATACAAAATTATATATACAGTAGTGATATTTTGCGGAGCAATAGAAAAATATATAAAACTACACAGAATGACCCACAAACAACAACAACCACTACCACGATAACAATTGAGTGTTATAAAATATCCTTATTTTCACGTGTTTACTTTATGTGTTTCACGTGTTTGTTTGTATTTCACACTCAATGAAAAATGTAAAGGTAGAGCATGCAGATTGTGCTGCATGACAGGTTCAACAATATGTCTGGCATGAACCAGTGAACCCTGTACAAACTGGATTGGAGGCTCTACGCCAAATCAACGTTAATCGGTCCATTCGCTGTGAAGTCACCGGAAGTCGATTCGTCGCCATATTGGTTCCCCCAGAAAATCTGTGTCCGTTCATATTCTTTATCAAAAGCCAATGCCTGCTGTATTTTACTAGTACCCGACTGCAAAGCCGCAATGAGCCGGCGAAGACAAAGCCTCTTGCCACTATTTTACCCATCACTATGGCATCAGTAGGTTAGGTAGTTGGTAGTAGGTACCGTACCAAGTTCAAAATGACACCATTTGCATTCTGGATGAGATTAAAATTTATAAAATTTACTTCTTGATTAATTCGGTGAATTCTGTCTCAACTTCGGATATTTCCGGTCGTGAAAAACTATCCCCGACGGCCGCGAGATTTCCAAAAAATAATTCTTCGTCAATTTTAGAATATTTGACGCCGTTTTCAGCCTCCGAAACATGTTAAAAAGCTTTTTTGAAATATTTTTTCAAATGCTCGAATCTCATTGGTTCCGGTGTTTGGTGACGATTTTCATTGAAGATAACCAGGGCCCGGGGAACGAGGTTGGTCTTAAAGGATTTTAATTACAAATTAGAGGTGCATAGGATTGTGAATCAAACAAAGACGGGTGAAACAAACTCCTATTGAACTTTTGCGCAATTTTTTATGCATACTCCCGCATCCGGAAGATGGCGGCCTCCATTGAGTTTTTTTTTTTTTTTTTTTTTTTTTTTTTTTTTTTTTTTTTTTTGTATACTGAATCGAGGCTCGTGAAAGAGCTAAAAATGATTTGGTTTTTGAAATATTTTTTCAAATGCTCGAATCTCATTGGTTCCGGTGTTTGGTGACGATTTTCGTTGAAGATAACCAGGCCCGTGCGGGCCGAGGTTGGTCTTAAATTATTTTAATTACAAATTAGAGGCGCATAAGATTGTGAATCAAAAAAAGACAGGTGAAACAAACTCCTATTGAACTTTTTTCAATTTGTTATGCATACTTCCGCATCCGCAAGATGGCGGCCTCCATTGAGCGATTTGGTGCGTCAAAGCTTCGAAATTCTCAAGGGATCCAGCAAAATCTGGCTTTTTAACATAATACGCGTTCATTCACAACACCGGCTTCGCCGGCTACTAGTACCCGACTGCAAAGCCGCAATGAGCCGGCGAAGACAAAGCCTCTTGCCACTATTTTACCCATCACTATGGCATCAGTAGGTTAGGTAGTTGGTAGTAGGTAGGTGTAGTAGGTACCGTACCTCGTTCAAAATGACACCATTTGCATTCTGGATGAGATTAAAATTTATAAAATTTCCTTATTGATTAATTCGGTGAATTCCATCTCAACTTCGGATATTTCCGGCCGTGAAAAACTATCCCCTACGGCCGCGAGATTTCTAAAAAATAATTCTTCGTCAATTTTAGAATATTTGACGCCGTTTTCAGCGTCCGAAATGTTGTAAAAAGCTTTTTTGAAATATTTTTTCAAATGCTCGAATCTCATTGGTTCCGGTAATTGGTGACGATTTTTGTTGAAGATAACCAGGGCCCGTACGGGCCCGGGGAACGAGGTTGGTCTTAAAGTATTTTAATTACAAACTAGAACGGGCACTCGGTAGAGCGCATACCTTCGCCGCAGCTACTGTTCTGTACTTGGCATGGGAGTGTAGGGAACAGAACAGTGAACAGTTTGGTGCTGATTTCATGCAAATCGGATAAGAATTGACCGAGTTATGACAAAAAACGCACATTTTGCAAGGTCGTGACCCCCCTGACCTTTGACCCCCAACCGCTAACAAGGGTAATGTCTTCACTGGGTCATGTCGTATATCACAAGATCGGGCATTGAATTCTGAACATTTTGGCATTAGTTGCATGCCAATTGGATAAAAATTGACCGCGCTATGGTAAAAATACGATTTTGACCTTTTCGTGACCTTGACCTTGACCTTTGACCCGATTGCTCCCAAAATCTAATCAAATGTGTCCCGTATAATAACCAATCATCCCACCAAATTTCATGCAATTCGGTTGAATACTTTTTGAGTTATGCGAATAACATACACACACACACACACACAGACATACAAATAAATACACAGCGATCAAAACATAACCTTCCGCTTTTGCGAAGGTAATTAGAGGTGCATAAGATTGCGAATCAAACAAAGACGGGTGAAACAAACTCCTATTGAACTTTTTCGTAATTTTTTTATGCATACTTCCGCATCCGGAAGATGGCGGCCTCCATTGAGTGATTTGGTTTTTGAAATATTTTTTCAAATGCTCGAATCTCATTGGTTCCGGTGTTTGGTGACGATTTTCGTTGAAGATAACCAGGCCCGTGCGGGCCGAGGTTGGTCTTAAAGTATTTTAATTTCAAATTAGAGGTGCATAAGATTGTGAATCAAAAAAAGACGGGTGAAACAAACTCTTATTGAACTTTTTTCAATTTGTTATGCATACTTCCGCATCCGCAGGATGGCGGCCTCCATTGAGCGATTTGGTGCGTCAAAGCTTCGAAATTCTCAAGGATCCAGCAAAATCTGGCTTTTCAACATAATACGTACGCGTTCATTCACAACACCGGCTTCGCCGGCTACTAGTACCCGACTGTAAAGGTGCAATGAGCCGGCGAAGCCAAAGCCTCTTGCCACTATTTTACCCATCACGGTGGCATCAGTGGGTTAGGTAGTTGGTCGTAGGTAGGTGGAGTAGGTACCGTACCTGGTAAGACTTGGTAAAAGAGAAGGGCAGACAGTCCTCCCCAATACCTACATACAATAAATGTCACAAGAAGCTTAAGGAAGTAACTATACGATGTGCTAGCTTAGGGCCTATTTTAAGAAATTTTAACTGGGCTCAATATACGTTTTCACAGTATGTGTGTAGTCTTCTAACTTCAGTCGCTGTCAGGACTGGTTCTCTCCGGGCACTGCGGCTTCCTCCACCAGAAGAAGTTAGCTTGCAGTAAGATCAGTGCCGACAGATCAGACGATAGCGCCGTTTCAACGGCAATGTGTGACTGTCGTTAATCAAACCGTGTCGATGGCGTTGACTGGCTGACCTAAGCTGATCGCTGATTGGTCAGCTCACAAAATTTCGCAAATTCAGACCTAAAATGACACCATTTGCATTCTGGATGAGATTAAAATTGATAAAATTGACTTCTTGATTAATTCGGTGAATTCCGTCTCAACTTCGGATATTTCTGGCCGTGAAAAACTATCTCCTACGGCCGCGAGATTTCTAAAAAATAATTATTCGTCAATTTTAGAATATTTGACGCCGTTTTCAGCCTCCGAAATGCGTTATAAGCTTTTTTGAAGTATTTTTTCAAATGCTCGAATCTCATTGGTTCCGGTGTTTGGTGACGATTTTCGTTGAAGATAACGAGGTTGGTCTTAAAGTATTTTAATTACAAATTAGAGGTGCATAAGATTGTGAATCAAACAAAGACCGGGGAAACAAACTCCTATTGAACTTTTTCGCAATTTTGTTATGCATACTTCCGCATCCGGAAGATGGCGGCCTCCATTGAGTGATTTGGTTTTTGAAATATTTTTTCAAATGCTCGAATCTCATTGGTTCCGGTGTTTGGTGACGATTTTCGTTGAAGATAACGAGGTTGGTCTTAAAGTATTTTAATTACAAATTATTGGTGCATAAGATTGTGAATCAAACAAAGACGGGTGAAACAAACTCCTATGGAACTTTTTCAAATTTGTTATGCATACTTCCGCATCCGGAAGATGGCAGCCTCCATTGAGCAATTTGGTGCATCAAAGCTTCGAAATTCTCAAGCCAAGGGATCCAGCATAATCGGTTTTTTCGACATAATACGTACGCGTTCATTGATGTGTGTAATGACGGCTTCGCCGGCTATAAAATAATTTAATCGAAATTTCAACAAAACATTCGATTCAAAATGACTTTAGACAGCAAGTTGCTGCGAGGAAAGATGCCGTCCTGTACAGCGTATGGATGTACGAACCGGGATGAGCGCGGGCAAAGAAGAGAAAAAGGATTAACCTTTTACAGGTAAGTTAAAATGTTCATGATGGAGGGTGTAGACTATAGGTTCTCAAAGTGGTCCCTACCACCCCCCAGTGGGTGCTGGGAACTTTCAGGGGGGTGCTCCAGAGTCTACGGGCAGTAGGGTGGCGCTGGCAATGATTTGGGGGGCACTGGCGATTTAGAGGAGCAGCGGCGATTTGGAGCGCTCATTGGGCTACCTGCAGTCTGAACAGGTTACCCGGCACCATTCGGCAAATTGGCCATCCAATCAACGACCACATTCTTTCCCCCTCCACATGGTTTTTATGATCACATATTTGCTGATGTCGTGTGGGTATTAGGTTTGACCCGTTTCCATGCCCTCTTCTCAACAGTGGTCGAGTTTCTGTCGGAAATTGATCCGGAGCTATCGGAGAAAGTGAATGCGATTGAGCATGATGTGGCTTACCTCACAGACATATTCAGTATACTGAATGATGTCAACAAACAACTCCAGGGTGACCATATGACGCTGATTAAAGCAAAGAAAGTGATCGGCGCGTTCGTAACCAAGGCGACTCTGCACAGGGAAACCCTCGGCCGCAGAGATATGTACCACTTTCCCCGGTTGGCAAAGGAAACTGCTGTTTCTGATGAAGAGCTGCTCGTTTATTGCAATCACCTTGAGAAGATTCGTGGAGATATGGGCCCACCCTTCACACTAACGGTATTTGGGCCTGTGAAAACAGATGCCCAGTTTGCCTCACCTGGACCTGTTCTGCTGAAACATTGTTGGTCGTGCAAAATAAAATAAAAGGAAAGTAAAATAAAGTAAAATATTATTCAGAAAATATTTGGCTTCTGTTATTTTTGATTCCTATCTGCATAAATTCTGGGTGTCCGACCACGAACGATAGGACAAGGGAAGCATTGGGCCGGTCCAAGAGGGCAGAAGGGGGCAGTCGTCCAAAAAAGTTTGAGAACCACTGGTGTAGACTGTTGTCCCGTGCCTTAAGATGTGTGTAATGACGAAAGCGCGTCAACGGGAGTTGTTAGTTAATTATTGTAAGTGTAACTAGTCTAGTTAGCAAACTGAACTCCCCTCAAACCAATTAAAGGCTCAACATCACCACTGCAAGCACAGCCACGGGCTTACTACCTCATCACACACAACTAACCAACGCTGCCGAGCCAGCTAGTAGTGCTCCTACGCCCCGGCTACACTGACTTTGCAATATTAACATTTCTTGTTGGCGAGTATGGAAAGCATGAGAAAATTGTTCTTAGAACTTGTACACAGTGCGGATGCCCCCATGAAGTATCTACTGACGGACAAATTCAGTCAAGACCATCTGGAACTTTTCTTCGCAGCGGTACGTTCATGTGGAGGATGTAACAACAATCCTACGGCTCGTCAATTTCAGTCGACCAGCAAGCGCCTCCTAATGCGACATCATGTAAAAAATGGTACTGGAAACTGTTCCCTCTTAGATCATCACACTGACGTTCTTCCAGTTCAGAACATTACACAATCGACAATCAACATTGCACGCAAATATGACATCACCGACAGACAACCATCACAAGATGACCATGACTACTAGTCAGGTTCACTATGCCAATAAATGATATTTCGTTCAAAATCATGGTAGATTAGGAAACCTATACATTTTTGGAAAGGTTATAGCATAAGGAAACTAAAAATCAATGTTTACATTTGGAGAGATACCTGTATGGCGGCCATTTTGGATTTTCAAAATGGCCACTGTAAAATACATATTTTGTTCTATTTCTGCCTCTAATTACCCTAAAAACCTTTTAAAATATACTAAACTTATATTTTCAGGGACAAGGAATCCAATGAAAGTATCAAATTAGTGCTATGGGGAATGGTAAGACACGAATCAAAGGTTTTGAATTGCAAAATACTGTCTTTATATTCGCGATAAGTTGCATAATCAAATACATGTTATCATTTTGTACAGGCAATTAATAACATCAAAATGTGTCACAATAATTCATATCACCAAACATACACAGGCAGTCAGCAAAATCATATGTACACATGCAGTCAGTATAACTTCACATCTACACAGGCAGTCAATGACAAAATATACACAGGCAGTCAATGGCATCAAACATACACGATTACAGAATATGCCATTTAGAGTTCGTCATCACTGTCCTGTGTGTCGGATCCGACAATATAGTCCGCATCGTTTTCACAGTCCGTTCCACACAAGCAAAGGTCGGTCAAATTGATTGGCAAATCGAAATTGGTCGAATGGTCAATCGAATCGAATTCGATGAATCGGATCGAATGGAATCGATCGAATTGGTGGAATGGTCGAATGGTCGAATTGGTCGAATGGAATTGGTCGAATCGAATTGGTCGGAATTGGCAAATGTAAACATTGATTTTCAGATTTTCCATGTAATAAAGTTTCCAAAAATGTATATGTTTGCTAATCTACCATGATTTTGAATGAAACACATAGTGAACCTGACTATACGCTGACACGCCAAACTTCGAAACAGTTTCACAACACAAAGAGGCTGTTAGCTGCATCGCTGGCTATGTAGTTCGCATGATGAAGAAGAGAATCGACTGCGTGTCTTGTGCGATAGCACTTACTACTTCGGATGGTCGTTGCCATAATTTCTTGAGGATGAAAGACCACGGGGGCCTCCAGAAAGCATCATCAAGCGCCATTGCCACATGCTTGGAAACAGAGAAATGTTTTCAACGACAAATGGGAATCTTCCTCGAGGATCCGGAATTTCAGCTGCAGTATCCACGGCTGTTATGAGCAATACTGTTCATATGGACTTATTTCCTGAACTTCACTCACACCATTTTGAAACTGCGGTGGAAGATAATCATATTCACAACCTCGTGAAGATAGCAGCTTCTTGTTATTGTCGAATCAAACTCTTTCATCTTGGGAAAAACGAGACGGAAGCCCTCACCGGAGAGAAAGTCAGGAAGCAGATGTCCAAACTGATTTTGTTCAAGCACCAGTGAGATTATAGAACACACATGATACAGTGCACACATGTTGCTATTTGATATTCTGTAATTATAATTTATCATAATTTGGCAATATCCTGACATGTCTTGGAGGAGAATAACAAAAATATTTACTATGACCATCATGTTTCTTTGCCCAGAAGTATAACTCAGAAGTTTGTTTTCACTATACTCTTCTGATTCTGATTCTTTGATAAATGGATGCAATTTTTTTTCAATGGTATTCACTTCAATAAGAATATTGTGCCATGTGGAATGAAAAAAACAAAACAAAACAAAACCAACACTTGACCACAAATATGATATACAATATTCACATACCAATTTATTTTGCAGATCCATGTTATATTATCAGCCATGAAAAAGTAAACGCAGTCCTATTCTCCTATTCTTAAAATTTTTAAAGAATATTTAATTACTATTAATATTTAATATTAATATTAATATTATTTAATATTTAATTTTATTTATTTAATTATATTTAATTATTTAATTATTTAATATTTAATATTATTCTTTATTATTAGAAGATTTAATTTATTTAATATTTAATATTTAATTAGAGGGAATTTAAAGAATTTAATATTTAATTATCAGCATATTTCCTACGAAAATTCCACCTTCCCACTTTATTTTATTCCATTCCGAAAAGATTTTAATCCGTTCCAGGGTTGAAAAAGCATTATTACAGGATTGATGAAATGCCATCGTACGCTGCTTACGGTTATAAAAACCGCAGTGGTCGATTTGAATGAAGAAGAGGAATCACATTACATCGGTAAATGACATTCGTTTTGGGGAATCGTGGGGGAACAAAGATGGCGGACAAATGGCTTCAAAAAATGAGCTTCCCTTCCTATCCAGTTAGTATAGAGATCAGTGGCATGAATGGCAGAGGAATCAAAATGGCGGTGTGTGGAGTCAGCTGTCGTACCGCCGTAATGACATCACATCGCCCCTGCCATGTGACCAGATCCTCAGCTCTGATTGGTATACGTTTTAGGGGACATACATACATACTTACGGACGGGCTATGCCGGAAAAAGCTTTTGATAGCGTCCCACATCCATGGATGATAAAATGCATGCAATTGCACAAGATTATCCCCCAAATAATGAAACGGATAGAGAAAGCAATGGAGCTTTGGAATACCACATTGATATTACAGCACTTGGAAGGAAAGATCCAAATACCAGGATTGTAGATACGTCGTGGGATTTTCCAGGGGGACAGCCGTTCGCCCCTCCTAATTTGCGTGGCCCTGGACTTGCTGAGCAACCTCATTAATGAGCATGGACATGGATACACCCTAACATCCAATAGAAGAATGTCCAAAGACACAGGAAATGTGGTACTGTGGGGGTTGCCTTATTGGGACATAACCCACAGGCACGGGCCAGTGGGGCTTTTGAGGGTGTGGGCATGGCGTGCACACGGTTGTTGGAGCCACGCCCCCCGAAGCGGGATTTTGGGTTATAAAAGGCTGTATGAGTTCCGGTCCGAGCGCTTTCTGTGGAAATAAAGGAGCTGAAGAGGACCGTGAGGAACCTCAGCAGACTCGGGAGGCCCGTGAGGAACCTCAGCAGCCTCGAGAGGCCCGTGAGGAACGTCAGCAGCCTCGGGAGGCCCGTGAGGAACCTCAGGAGCCCCGGGAGGCCCGTGAGGAACCTCAGCAGCCCCGGGAGGCCCGTGAGGAACCTCAGCAGCCCCGGGAGGCCCGTGAGGCACCTCAGCAGCCCCGGGAGGCCCATGAGGAACCTCAGCAGCCTCCCGAGGCCTAAACCAGCCCCCTTGGTTGGCTCAACCCCCACGGCGGGGTTGTTTTTTGCCCGTGCCATTTTTTTTTCTTTGACATTGCCCGTGCGTGTGAATTCTGGGGGGGCGCATGTGGGGGTTGCCTTATTGGGGCATAATCCACAGGCACGGGCCAGTGGGGCTTTTGAGGGTGTGGGCATGGTGTGCACGCGGTTGTTGGAGCCACGCCCCCCGAAGCGGGATTTTGGGTTATAAAAGGCTGTATGAGTTCCGGTCCGAGCGCTTTCTGTGGAAATAAAGGAGCTGAAGAGGCCCGTGAGGAACCTCAGCAGACTCGGGAGGCCCGTGAGGAACCTCAGCAGCCTCGAGAGGCCCGTGAGGAACCTCAGCAGCCTCGGGAAGCCCGTGAGGAACCTCAGCAGCCCCGGGAGGCCCGTGAGGAACCTCAGCATCCCCGGGAGGCCCGTGAGGAACCTCAGCAGCCCCGGGAGGCCCGTGAGGAACCTCAGCAGCCCCGGGAGGCCCATGAGGAACCTCAGCAGCCTCCCGAGGCCTAAACCAGCCCCCTGGGTTGGCTCAACCCCCACGGCGGGGTCGTTTTTTGCCCGTGCCATTTTTTTTTTCTTTGACATTGCCCGTGCGTGTGAATTCTGGGGGGGCGCATGTGGGGTTGCCTTATTGGGGCATAATCCACAGGCACGGGCCAGTCGGATTTTGATGGTGTGGGCATGGCGTGCACGCGCTTGTTGGAGCCACGCCCCCCAAAGTGGGATTTTGGGTTATAAAAGGCTGTATGAGTTCCGGTCGCGAGCGCTTTCTGTGGAAATAAAGGAGCTTTGAACAGCTAAGAAGTGTCTGGTCCTTTCGCCATCCGCAACTCCTACAGTACTGTACATGGATGATCTAAAGATCTTTGCACCACACAATGAAAAATTGGTAGAACAACTGGAAATAGTCAAACGGTTCTCCGACGACATTCAAATGGAATTTGGCTTCGATATGTGTGGCAAGTGCACATTATTATAAGGTAAACAATCCAAAGCAGACAACATAAAATTCGACCACAATGCATCAATACAGGATCTCGAAAATGAAGCCTCATACACACCTTGGAGTAGAAGAGGCCACCAAATACAAATACCTTGGAGTAGAAGAGGCCACCAAATACAAATACCTCGGAGTAGAAGAGGCCACCAAATACAAATACCTTGGAGTAGAAGAGGCCACGAAAGACAAATACCTTGGAGTAGAAGAGGCCACCAAATACAAATACCTTGGAGTAGAAGAGGCCACCAAATACAAATACGTTGGAGTAGAAGAGGCCATCAAATACAAATACCTTGAAGTGGAAGAGGCCACCAAATACAAATACCTTGAAGTAGAAGAGGCCACCAAATACAAATACCTTGGAGTAGAAGAGGCCACCGAATACAAATACCTTGGAGTAGAAGAGGCCACCAAATACAAATACCTTGAAATAGAAGAGGCCACCAAATACAAATACCTTGGGGGTAAAAGAGGCCACCAAATACAAATACCTTGGAGTAGAAGAGGCCACCAAATACAAATACCTTGGAGTAGAAGAGGCCACCAAATACAAATACCTTGGAGTAGAAGAGGCCACCAAATACAAATACCTTGAAGTAGAAGAGGCCACCAAATATAAATACCTTGGAGTAGAAGAGGCCACCAAATACAAATACCTTCGAGTAGAAGAGGCCACCAAATACAAATACCTTGGAGTAGAAGAGGCCACCAAATACAAATACCTTGGAGTAGAAGAGGCCACCAAATACAAATACCTCGGACTAGAAGAGGTCACCAAATACAAATACCTTGGAGTAGAAGAGGCCACCAAATACAAATACCTTGGAGTAGAAGAGGCCACCAAATACAAATGCCTTGGAGTAGAAGAGGCCACCAAATACAAATACCTTGGAGTAGAAGAGGCCACCAAATACAAATACCTTGGAGTAGAAGAGGCCACCAAATACAAATACCTCGGACTAGAAGAGGTCACCAAATACAAACACCTTGGAGTAGAAGAGGCCACCAAATACAAATACCTCGGAGTAGAAGAGGCCACCAAATACAAATACCTTGGAGTAGAAGAGGCCACCGAATACAAATACGTTGGAGTAGAAGAGGCCACCAAATACAAATACCTTGAAGTGGAAGAGGCCACCAAATACAAATACCTTGGGGTAGCAGAGGCCACCAAATACAAATACCTTGAAGTAGAAGAGGCCACCAAATACAAATACCTTGGAGTAGAAGAGGCCACCGAATACAAATACCTTGGAGTAGAAGAGGCCACCATATACAAATACCTTGAAATAGAAGAGGCCACCAAATACAAATACCTTGGGGTAGAAGAGGCCACCAAATACAAATAACTTGAAGTAGAAGAGGCCACCAAATACAAATACCTTCGAGTAGAAGAGGCCACCAAATACAAATACCTTGGAGTAGAAGAGGCCACCAAATACAAATACCTTGAAATAGAAGAGGCCACCAAATACAAATACCTTGGGGTAGAAGAGGCCACCAAATACAAATACCTTAGAGGAGAAGAGGCCACCAAATACAAATACCTTGGAGTAGAAGAGGCCACCAAATACAAATACCTTGGAGTAGAAGAGGCCACCAAATACAAATACCTTGGAGTAGAAGAGGCCACCAAATACAAATACCTCGGACTAGAAGAGGTCACCAAATACAAATACCTTGGAGTAGAAGAGGCCACCAAATACAAATACCTCGGAGTAGAAGAGGCCACCAAATACAAATACCTCGGAATAGAAGAGGCCACCAAATACAAATACCTTGGAGTAGAAGAGGCCACCAAATACAAATATCTGGGAGTAGAAGAGGCCATCAAATACATATACCTTGGGGTAGAAGAGGCCACCAAATACAAATACCTTGGAGTAGAAGAGGCCACCAAATACAGCGCATTCACAAAGTATTGTTACGTTTGTGGGGGGTAGGCAATACCTTAATCCATGTAGAATTGCATAGGTAATGTGCTCCGACTGTCGTGAAGAAGAAGAAATCCCATGTATCATAAGTATGGATCTGGTAGACTGCCTGTCGTGTAAGAGTGTATCTTCGTTCCCATCACGAGGGGTGGGGTTATTTTAATTAGTTAGGGATTATGGGTAATTAATCCCCTGTATGTAATGGCCTCTGTTATTTTTCCTCTGTTCCTTATGACACCAGTAGCACACACACCGAGACAGAAATCGCGCATTTCTAGCACTAAATAAAACCAACCGGAACAAGACGTTCAACTACCGCTGGCACTGCCAGCCGTCACATCGCAACACAGGCAGGCAGGCCTGAGGGCCACGCCCCGAAGAGCAGTGATTGGTCCGGAATTTTGGTTCAAACAAGGACTGCTAAGATGGCACTCGCCGATAGGAGTGGACACGGAGACGTCGTGGGATGACCTCAGATCCTTGAGTATAAAAGAATGCTCTCCCTTACATTTTGTCCTCTTGATTTCTTATTGGCTGTTCCTGCTCTTGGCTGTTCCTCCTATTGGCTGTTCCTCCTCTTGGCTGTTCCCCCTCTTGACTTCCTCTCATCTTCTGGCTTTGACAGTGAACGGGCACGATTTCATATCTCGCTCTGCTTTGGGAGTTCACGGGGAGCGGTCGGAGTTCATAGCGCTCCTGCGCGAGGGGAATTCATTGACGAGCGGGGACGAGTGGACGGGGCGCGGCCTGCTCACTGCGCGCTCGACGGCCAGAGGAGCGAACTGTGCATGGATGCCTGGTTCCCGCTCGCGAGCTGCATGGCAAAGCGTGCTGTTCCCGCAAGGATGCAGGGGTTTGGACGATTCCTGGCGAGGTTCAAGAGCAACTCGGAGCCAAGTGCCCACAAAAATAAGACATTTATTTTCCAGTTATTTTTCCCTTTGTCTGTATTCGAGTCTGAGTAGGGACATCCCAGTTAGGAATCATAGTATTTATTGTGCATTCTTTGTTACCGACATTCTTCAATAAAGCCGGTATTTTTGTACATTCGTGTCGTGTCCATGTCGGTTTGAGTTAATTGATTATCCAGGTGTGAAGACATCGGGTGGAAGCCATCCAGGTAAGTTCGTCATCCTCCTTTCGCTCGTGAGTAAAGTTCCGCCATTGGATTGGATGCCTCGGAGTTAAAGCTCGTTTGGTCATCCGTGTCGCCCTGTGGTGTTCACTACAGGGCAGACACACGAAAGTATTCACACCCCTTGATCTTTTTCACTTTTTGTTATTAAAGCCTGAATTTGAAAAGCGTTAAATTGAGATTTTTTTTGTCACCGATTTACACATAATACCTCATAATGTCAAAATGAATTATTTATTTTTTTTACAAAATAATATAAACAAGTCAGGAGACGACGATGGTTCATGAGTGAGCGGTATTCTTCGGTTAGATTTTGAAAATTTGGTTAGATTCCGACAACTTTTTTTTTTTTTTTTGTATACAGAGTCGAGGCTCGTGAAAGAGCAAACATTTATCAAACAAACAAATCAAACAAACAAGCAAACAACGTATATAAAAAGGGGAGCGGTCGAAAGATGGGGAGAGAAGGGGAGGAAGCACACAAACACAACATTTGAGAGCAGGGACATCGGGAGATGTTTTTGGAGGGAGAGGGACTGGTGGGAGGCAGGATAGGTATAAAACGCAAGGACACCAAGGACTTCCAGGAAATAAGTCAAAAGTCACCTCAAAAAAGTGGATTTGGGGTGAAATTAGCGGGGGTAGAAAAGATCAAGGTTTTGGATTGGGGAAGATAAGAGATGGTGGTGAACAGCCATTTTAAAGACCTGGAGGGAGGAGTGGGATTGAAGAGAGTGAGGGAGTTTTTTCCAGAGGCGGGAGAAAAGAGGAATGAAGGAGTGAAGGTGAGCAGAGAGTCTTGATTTTGGCAGTTTAACTATGAGAGGGTTGCAGGCAGATCTTGTGCGACCTGCAGGAATATTTGGGGGACAGAGCCCAGAGAGAGCTAGGGGAGCAAGGCCGGAGAGGAGTCGGTAGAAGATGGAAAGACCACCAACCTGCCTGCAGTGATTAAGTGAAAGGTCCTCGGAGATGGCGTCATCGCGGGAGATTCCAATGATTCTGAACGCTTTGGTTTCAACAGCGTGAAGACGAGCTAGGTGTGAGGCAGGAGCACCAGCCCAGAGGGGAGAGCAGTACTCCATTGAGCTGCGGATGAAAGCCTTGTATGTGGAGAGGAGCTCTGGTGTGCCAAGGAAGGACTTCATCACAGCGATGAAGATGACAATGATCACAGCGATGAAGATGACAATTATCACAGCGATGAAGATGACAATTATCACAGTGATGAAGATGACAATTATCGCAGCGATGAAGATGACAATTATCACAGCGATGAAGATGACAATTATCACAGCGATGAAGATGACAATTATCACAGCGATGAAGATGACAATGATCACAGTGATGAAGATGACAATTATCACAGTGATGAAGATGACAATTATCACAGTGATGAAGATGACAATTATCACAGCGATGAAGATGACAATGATCACAGCGATGAAGATGACAATTATCACAGTGATGAAGATGACAATTATCACAGCGATGAAGATGACAATTATCACAGCGATGAAGACGACAATGATCACAGCGATGAAGATGACAATTATCACAGCAATGAAGATGACAATTATCACAGCGATGAAAATGACAATTATCACAGTGATGAAGATGACAATTATCACAGCGATGAAGATGACAATTATCACAGCGATGAAGATGACAATTATCACAGCGATGAAGATGACAATTATCACAGCGATGAAGATGACAATTATCACAGCGATGAAGATGACAATTATCACAGTGATGAAGATGACAATTATCACAGTGATGAAGATGACAATTATCACAGCGATGATGATGACAATTATCACAGTGATGAAGATGACAATTATCACAGCGATGAAGACAATTATCACAGCGATGAAGATGACAATTATCACAGTGATGAAGATGACAATTATCACAGTGATGAAGATGACATTTATCACAGCGATGAAGACAATTATCACAGCGATGAAGATGACAATTATCACAGCGATGAAGATGACAATTATCACAGCGATGAAGATGACAATTATCACAGTGATGAAGATGACAATTATCACAGCGATGAAGATGACAATTATCACAGCGATGAAGATGACAATTATCACAGCGATGAAGATGACAATGATCACAGTGATGAAGATGACAATTATCACAGTGATGAAGATGACAATTATCACAGTGATGAAGATGACAATTATCACAGCGATGAAGATGACAATGATCACAGCGATGAAGATGACAATTATCACAGTGATGAAGATGACAATTATCACAGCGATGAAGATGACAATTATCACAGCGATGAAGACGACAATGATCACAGCGATGAAGATGACAATTATCACAGCAATGAAGATGACAATTATCACAGCGATGAAAATGACAATTATCACAGTGATGAAGATGACAATTATCACAGCGATGAAGATGACAATTATCACAGCGATGAAGATGACAATTATCACAGCGATGAAGATGACAATTATCACAGCGATGAAGATGACAATTATCACAGCGATGAAGATGACAATTATCACAGTGATGAAGATGACAATTATCACAGTGATGAAGATGACAATTATCACAGCGATGATGATGACAATTATCACAGTGATGAAGATGACAATTATCACAGCGATGAAGACAATTATCACAGCGATGAAGATGACAATTATCACAGTGATGAAGATGACAATTATCACAGTGATGAAGATGACATTTATCACAGCGATGAAGACAATTATCACAGCGATGAAGATGACAATTATCACAGCGATGAAGATGACAATTATCACAGCGATGAAGATGACAATTATCACAGCGATGAAGATGACAATTATCACAGCGATGAAGATGACAATTATCACAGTGATGAAGATGACAATTATCACAGCGATGAAGATGACAATTATCACAGTGATGAAGATGACAATTATCACAGCGATGAAGACAATTATCACAGCGATGAAGATGACAATTATCACAGCGATGAAGATGACAATTATCACAGTGATGAAGATGACAATTATCACAGCGATGAAGACAATTATCACAGCGATGAAGATGACAATTATCACAGCGATGAAGATGACAATTATCACAGTGATGAAGATGACAATTATCACAGCGATGAAGATGACAATTATTACAGCGATGAAGATGACAATTATCACAGTGATGAAGATGACAATTATCACAGTGATGAAGATTAGGATTATCATGAAGATGAAGAATATCGCAGCAATGAAGATTAGGATTATCTCAGCGATGAAGATGACGATCATCACAGCGATCAAGATTAAGATAATCATGAAGATGAATAATATCGCAGCGATGAAGATAAAGATTATCGCAGCAATGAAGATGACGATCATCACAGCGATCAAGATTAAGATAATCATGAAGATGAATAATATCGCAGCGATGAAGATAAAGATTATCGCAGCAATGAAGATGACGATCATCACAGCGATCAAGATTAAGATAATCATGAAGATGAATAATATCGCAGCGATGAAGATAAAGATTATCGCAGCGATGAAGATGACGATCATCACAGCGATCAAGATTAAGATTATCATGAAGATGAATAATATCGCAGCGATTAAGATAAAGATTATTGCAGCGATGAAGATGACGATCATCACAGCGATCAAGATTAAGATAATCATGAAGATGAATAATATCGCAGCGATGAAGATAAAGATTATCGCAGCGATGAAGATGACGATCATCACAGCGATCAAGATTAAGATTATCATGAAGATGAATAATATCGCAGCGATGAAGATAAAGATTATCGCAGCGATGAAGATGACGATCATCACAGCGATCAAGATTAAGATAATCATGAAGATGAATAATATCGCAGCGATGAAGATAAAGATTATCGCAGCGATGAAGATGACGATCATCACAGCGATCAAGATTAAGATTATCATGAAGATGAATAATATCGCAGCGATTAAGATAAAGATTATTGCAGCGATGAAGATGACGATCATCACAGCGATCAAGATTAAGATTATCATGAAGATGAAGATTATCCAAGCGAAGGAGATGAAGATTATCGCAGTGATGAAGACGCTTGTTATATGTTGCATGGGGAACACGTGATTTCAAATGACTCTTGTTATATGTTGCATGGGGAACACGTGATTTTAAATGACGCTTGTTATATGTTGCATGGGGAAAACGTGATTTCAAATGATGCTTGTTATATGTTGCATGGGGAACACGTGATTTCAAATGATGCTTGTTATATGTTGCGTGGGGAACACGTGATTTCAAATGATGCTTGTTATATGTTGCATGGGGAACACGTGATTTCAAATGATGCTCGTTATATGTTGCGTGGGGAACACGTGATTTCAAATGATGCTTGTTATATGTTGCATTGGGAACACCTGATT
Organism: Myxine glutinosa; assembly: GCF_964187855.1. Taxonomy (NCBI): domain Eukaryota; kingdom Metazoa; phylum Chordata; class Myxini; order Myxiniformes; family Myxinidae; genus Myxine; species Myxine glutinosa. The sequence goes on along the minus strand of NC_136273.1, from coordinate 1,364,145 downwards.
TCAAATGATGCTTGTTATATGTTGCGTGGGGAACACGTGATTTCAAATGATGCTTGTTATATGTTGCATGGGGAACACGTGATTTTAAATGACGCTTGTTATATGTTGCATGGGGAACATGTGATTTTCAATGGCGCTTGTTATATGTTGCATGGGGAACATGTGATTTCAAATGATGCTTGTTATATGTTGCATGGGGAACACGTGATTTCAAATGACGCTCGTTATATGTTGCACGGGGAACATGTGATTTCCAATGGCGTTTGTTATATGTTGCATGGGGAATACGTGATTTCAAATGGCGCTTGTTATATGTTGCATGGGGAACACGTGATTTCCAATGGCGCTTGTTATATGTTGCATGGGAAACACGTGATTTCAAATGATGCTTGTTATGTGTTGCATGGGGAACACGTGATTTCAAATGATGCTTGTTATATTTTGCATGGGGAACACGTGATTTCAAATGATGCTTGTTATGTTGCATGGGGAACACGTGATTTCAAATGATACTTGTTATATGTTGCACGGGGAACATGTGATTTCCAATGGCGCTTGTTATATGTTGCATGGGGAACATGTGATTTCAAATGATGCTTGTTATGTGTTGCATGGGAAACACGTGATTTCAAATGATGCTTGTTATATGTTGCATGGGGAACACGTGATTTCAAATGATGCTTGTTATGTGTTGCATGGGGAACACGTGATTTCAAATGATGCTTGTTATATGTTGCATGGGGAACACGTGATTTCAAATGATACTTGTTATATGTTGCATGGGGAACACGTGATTTCAAATGATGCTTGTTATATGTTGCATGGGGAACACGTGATTTCAAATGATGCTTGTTATATGTTGCATGGGGAACACGTGATTTCAAATGACGCTTGTTGTATGTTGCATGGAGAACACGTGATTTCAAATGATGCTTGTTATATGTTGCGTGGGGAACACGTGATTTCAAATGATGCTTGTTATGTGTTGCATGGGGAACACCTGATTTCAAATGATGCTTGTTATGTGTTGCATGGGGAACACGTGATTTCAAATGATGCTTGTTATATGTTGCATGGGGAACACGTGATTTCAAATGATGCTTGTTATATGTTGCGTGGGGAACACGTGATTTCAAATGATGCTTGTTATATGTTGCATGGGGAACACGTGATTGCGGGTGAAGCAGGAATAAAATGATTATTGTGTAAAATTCATTCGATTCTCTGAGAATTGTATTACTTCTGCCACTGAAGGTGGGCAGAGCTCATTTCCTGGTTGTATAAATCATCCTTGAGGAAAAATTGAGGATTCCTTTAACTTTTCCCTTCAGGACATCTTTAAGTCGAGGATCGTTACATGTACGAATATAATCATTAAGTTTTACCTTAAATCCTTCCTTAAAGTTAAAGGACCCTCCCCCTACCTCTTCGTCCTGAACCACGAACCTTTGAGGTTCCAAATGGCGATCTTCATGGAAATTGGTCAAGAAGAAGACGATTATCCTCGTGTGACGTCAGAGACTGATATAACAATTTTCACTCTTCCATGAGATCGAGAATGTTCTGGATGTTGTTTCACACTCATATTTCACACTTTCACCATTCTCAGAAGGTTTATAAACATTTACCGCACATATGGCACATTTACAATAACATATGGTGAATGGGAATCAAATGAAGTTCACAAAATGATCATTTTATTCCTCCTTCGTCCACAATCAAGTGTTCCCCGTGAAGCAATATAACAAGTGTTCATTCAGTGTTCTTTTCCTATCTTTAATCTGATTGGTTGCCTGCCATAGCAACGGCTCCTTAATATTCCCTCAACTTTAAGGACTTCCTTGCTTTAGGGTTTCCTGGGGGTTTTTACGTCACAGCAATCGAGGGGAATCTTTCCTTCAGGATGAGGGAACTTAATGCAACCACAACCGAGTCGCATGAAGGACTTGCTGCACTAATCACATACAGATGCAGAGACATCAGACAACTTGATCAGATTATCGCAGCTGATGATATTGAGGGACGTGATGCAACTTCCCAGGGCACTCTGGGTGCCAGGGACGCCATTTTGCAAAGTTGCCTTTCCGCGAAGCGCACATTCAGCAAGTGCAACACAAATTGCGTTCCTTTGGCTTCGGCACGTTCCAGAAACTCCTTTTCTGCCGCTTCGCAGTTTGGTCATGCATGACCTGTCATGACGGATATGACACGCGCATGGGTACACGGATATGACGTGCTGGTACAGGTGTGGCACGTAGCCTGTTTTGAGGAGACAACACAAAGTTATCCTTCCTGGGAAAACCACATTTCCAAGCTGGCCTCCAAAGCCAGTCGCCGACTGGGCATCCTCCGTCGTGCGAAGTTCTTCCTTGGCACACCTGAGCTCCTCACCACATACAAGGCTTTCATCCACAGCTCAACGGAATACTGCTCTCCCCTCTGGGCTGGTGCTCCTGCCTCACACCTAGCTCGGCTTCACGCTGTTGAGGCCAAAGCTTTCAGAATCATTGGAATCTTGCGCGATGAAGCTAACTCTGAGGGCCTTTCACTCACTCACCACAGGCAGGTTGGTGGTCTTTCCGTCTTATATCCACTCCTCTCCGGCCTTGCCCCCCCCCAGCTCTCTCTGGGCTCTGTCCCCCAAATATTCCTACAGGTCGCACAAGATCTGCCAGCAACCCTCTGATGGTTAAACTGCCGAAATCTCGGCTCTCTGCTCACCTTCACTCTTTCATTCCTCTTTTCTCCCGCCTCTGGAACAAACTCCCACACTCCCTTCAATCCCACTCCTCCCTCCAGGTATTTAAAACAGCTGTTCGCCACCATCTCTTATCTTCCCCCATCCAAAACCTTGATCTTTTCTACCCCCGCTAATTCACCTCAGTTCCACTTTTTTGAAATTCCGACTGCTTTCCTGGAGGTCCTAGCAGTGTCCATGTGTTTTATACCTCTCCCACCCTCCCCCCTTCCCATGCCTCCTCCCCCCAAGCCCTCTCCCTCCCACAGATCTCCCGATGTCCCTGTTCTCTGCTGTTGTACTTGTGTGCTTCCCTCTCTCTCCCCATCTTGTCTCCCGCTCCCTTTATTGTATGTTTTGTGTGTGCGTTTGTTTTTTTTGTGATTAATGTTTGCTCTTACACGAACCTCGATCTTGTATACCAAAAAAAATAATTAAAAAGTGTACGCGACAGGAAGTAAAAAGGACCATTTCCGGGATGCGATCTGCTCCTGTAATTGCCAATGAATGGTCCGCACATCCTGCCGAGCGTCGTTTCGTGTCTTTCTCCGCAAATGCTGAGATGAGGACATAACAAAAGGGATTCCAATGATGCCAAGCGAGCTTTGGTTAGGTGTATTCGTGGGCAGAAAAAGGACAAAAATGAAATCGACTCCATATTAATTTTACTATTTGTTTTCATGGATCGACATTTGATATACGTATCACACATCAGGTGAGTGAAGACTTCCGCATGAAATACGTACGTACTCGTGTTGAGGTACATGTACGTTCAGGCATACCTTCCTCAGCTTTAGCTGTACAACGTTGTGCATCAATGACAAAAGCACCGTAATCAAGTCGAAGCTTCACCACGTTACAGGTGGCAAACTGTACTCACCTGAGTACTGTGTCACAAAATGCACTGCACTGACTCCTCGAGCCAATCAACGGATCCGTTTAAAAGCAAGTCCTCCTGTTATGTATATACACTGTAAGCCGCAAAGTCACACACGCCCAAACAAAATGGACACACATTCAAAGGTCAAGTCCAATATCAAGGCAGAGGTCACTGGGGTGGAAAACCCAGAGGCCGAAAGAAAAAAACCCACAAGTCACCATTTTTGGGTCTTTCGCTCGAGTCCAGTGGTCCTGTGCCATTGGGGTCACATAAGGTCACCTTTGCTTTCTTATAAAATCCAATACGGGTCATGAATGTCCTCCTTCGTGCCACCGTCACTGATCTAGAAGGCAGTGCATGTCTGAGAGGGCATCGTTGATGGCGCGTGCCAGCCCGGACGCGTTGGTTTGGATGCAGCTGTTCAGCGCAGTCACACTGAAGCTCATTTTGGAGGACTGGGGGTTGTAACAGATACCGTAGCCGTCTGGGATGGCAGGGCCGTAGCACATCACAGCATCCGTCTCTCCGGGTACCTGTAAACACAAGATGCACCACCCTTCGTGCCATTGCTCTCAGGTTACCAGAGGACTTTGCAGACCGAACTCCACTGGTAGCATTACAAATGTTGGCATGAACTAACCTCACCACTTCAAGAGGGGAAAACAAAACAATGAATAACGCAGCATCAATCAATCAATGTTACAGCCAAACCTCCACATTGAATGCTCAATACATGTGGTTCCATGATGGCGCCATGCTCCGCAGGGCCAGTGCAAGCTTGGTACATGACATAACATGTGGTTCCATGATGGTGCCATGCTCCGCAGGGCCAGTGCAAGCTTGGTACATGCCCTAACATGTGGTTCCATGATGGTGCCATGCTCCGCAGGGCCGGGGCAAGCTTGGTACATGCCCTAACATGTGGTTCCATGATGGCGCCATGCTCCGCAGGGCCGAGGCAAGCTTGGTACATGCCATAACATGTGGTTCCATGATGCCGCCATGCCCAGCAGTGCTGGGGCAAGCTTGGTACATGTCATAACATGTGGTTCCATGATGCCACCATGCTCCGCAGGGCCAGTGCAAGCTTAGTACATGCGATAACATGTGGTTCCATGATGGCACCATGCTCCGGAGGGCCAGTGCAAGCTTGGTACATGCCATAACATGTGGTTCCATGATGCCGCCATGCCCAGCAGTGCCGGGGCAAGCTTGGTACATGCCCTAACATGTGGTTCCATGATGGTGCCATGCTCCGCAGGGCCGAGGCAAGCTTGGTACATGCCATAACATGTGGTTCCATGATGCCGCCATGCCCAGCAGTGCCGGGGCAAGCTTGGTACATGCCCTAACATGTGGTTCCATGATGGTGCCATGCTCCGCAGGGCCGGGGCAAGCTTGGTACATGCCCTAACATGTGGTTCCATGATGGCGCCATGCTCCGCAGGGCCGAGGCAAGCTTGGTACATGCCATAACATGTGGTTCCATGATGCCGCCATGCCCAGCAGTGCTGGGGCAAGCTTGGTACATGCCCAAACATGTGGTTCCATGATGGCGCCATGCTCCGCAGGGCCGAGGCAAGCTTGGTACATGCCATAACATGTGGTTCCATGATGCCGCCATGCCCAGCAGTGCCGGGGCAAGCTTGGTACATGCCCTAACATGTGGTTCCATGATGGTGCCATGCTCCGCAGGGCCGGGGCAAGCTTGGTACATGCCCTAACATGTGGTTCCATGATGGCGCCATGCTCCGCAGGGCCGAGGCAAGCTTGGTACATGCCATAACATGTGGTTCCATGATGCCGCCATGCCCAGCAGTGCTGGGGCAAGCTTGGTACATGCCCAAACATGTGGTTCCATGATGGCGCCATGCTCCGCAGGGCTGGGGCAAGCTAGGTACATGCCCTAACTGAACCTTCACCTTTGCCCCCTTCACTGTTCCCCACTGTGCCACCATTAACTTTTATAAATGTACATTGTCTGTTCGTATCAATAAAATTTGTACATGTACAATAAGACACTTTCTTACATGGAAAAGGCGAATCTGATGGTCATTGCATGTTGTCATTACATGTTGTCATTGCATTTTCTCATTGCATGTTGTCGCATGTTGTCATTGCATGTTGTCATTGCATGTTCTCATTGCATGTTGTCATTGCATTTTCTCATTGCATGTTGTTGCATGTTGTCATTGCATGTTGTCATTGCATGTTCTCATTGCATGTTGTCATTGCATGTTGTCATTGCATGTTGCTATTGCATGTTGTCATTGCATGTTGTCATTGCATGTTGTCATTGCATTTTCTCATTGCATGTTGTCATTGCATGTTGTCATTGCATGTTCTCATTGTCATTTGCTCTACACTTATAAAAGAGCATGCACATGAAGAATTACAATTTGTAATATGGATCACGTGATGCAATAGATCACGTGACGTGCTCCTGGAACTAAGTTGATAATTACTATTGAAATGTTCCTTTCCTCGTGCTTTGAAATTACCAAATGTTCCTTTCCTCGTGCTTTGAGTTTACCAAATGTTCCTTTCCTCGTGCTTTGAGTTTACCAAATGTTACTTTCCTCGTGCTTTGAGTTTACCAAATGTTACTTTCCTCGTGCTTTGAGTTTACCAATTGTTACTTTCCTCGTGCTTTGAAATTACCAAATGTTCCTTTCCTCGTGCTTTGAGTTTACCAAATGTTACTTTCCTCGTGCTTTGAGTTTACCAATTGTTACTTTCCTCGTGCTTTGAGTATACCATATGCACAAACAAGTCCCTACAGGTGAATGTTTTGTGCGATTTCATGTTCTACTGACGAGGTGGACATGACGAGATGGACATGACGAGGTGGACATGACGAGGTGCCCAACAAGGAACAGCTGTTTGTACCTGGGCCTTGGAAAAGGTTCGCTCACCATTGGCCACAGAAACAAGGACGGAGGGTGAGGAGGATGCGGACACAATCTATGTGTTCGGGACAGCGGAAACCAATCTATGTGTTGGGGACAGCGGACAGCAATCTATGTGTTGGGGACAGCGGACAGCAATCTATGTGTTGGGGACAGTGGACAGCAATCTATGTGTTGGGGACAGCGGCGAGCAATCTATGTGTTGGGGACAGCGGACAGCAATCGATGTGTTGGGGGCATTGTCTCTGCTCAGAGTTTGGAACCTTCCTTGCAATGGGCTCCGCAATCCACTCGGCGTCCCCAACAAATGATTCTTGCACCAAACGGGAATGCCGAGCTTCTCTCCGACAGGTAACTCCGCCCCTTTGCTATTTTTACCTTGCCATCGAGCGTGCGTCATTGGCTGGTTGAGCCCGCGACAGGCCCACCGTTAGCAGCAGTTTGCAGGTGGCGTTTGCATTTCCTACTTCAACAGGATGACCTAGCCAGAGCCCGAGACCTACAGGTACGCACACTCACCTCCACGGTGTGCTTCTGGGCATAGAGGAGCAGTTTCACCTGGAGTGCCGAGCTGGCCTTCAACATAACGGTTCATATTGTTATGTCTGGGGGTAAAGCAATATCTAGAGCCAGATAGATCTGTGTAGGTAGGTATTCGACTGTCGCGATAGGGAATCTACCTGTAATACGTTCTGTGTGTTTAGGCGATTTGTCGGGTAAGAGTATACCTGTGAACATACCAGGATGTTTGTGTGTTAGATAGTATAGGGATTAAGAATAATGCCTCTGCGTGTCACACCTGGTCATCAAACCTTTGTCCCTTATGGCAATGCACACCTGTAGACACTTAGCTAGGCCCTTTAGTGCACACATTAATTAGTTCCCCTCCCTTACCATGACTTTGGAAGAAAATGGACATTCCTAACAGGAAACCAGGCCAGGACACCGCCAATGATGGCTGCCGCCGGTCGCATCACGAACTTGCCTAGCAACATTGCGTACGCCACAGGGGCCTGTGATTGGAGGGAAGGTGCTAGGAGGTTCGGTGGAAGGCACTGATTGGGTGGCGCGCCAAGATTGACGTCACCGGGGAGGTTATATCAGGGCGCGCCGATCGACATTTTCCCTCTTGGAGATCCAGCAGTTCGGCTTGCACATCCGGCTCTTCGTCTTGCGCAGCACGGCTCTTGCGGTTCTTGGACATCGAGTTGGCTCTTGCGGAACACGTCCCTTTGGCCCTCTGGCACATTCAGCTCGAACCCTTGTGCTTTCTGGCTGTCTTGTGCTCTCTGCGCTTCCCTGCTTGGTCTTGGGAGGTCCCTGGTGGTCGTTGGCTCGGGCCTTCGCGGGGCTTTGGAGTTTGGAGCGAGGGACCTAGTGGTGTGCGATCGGCGCTTGTGGAGCTTGGAGCGAGGCCTCGTGGGTGCATCGGGCCGAACGGAGCCGTGTTGGATGGCAAACAATACAAGACTACGGACAGATAAGCTCACACCTCATTTCACAATTACACAACGTGTTATTTTCCTTTCATCCATTCCCTCGTCTCGTATCCGAAATCTGTCGTGTGGGGACGTCCCGATTCAGATATTTATTACTGGCGCGTGCTTTTCCTGTCCCACCTCCTTGTGAATAAACCCTCATGTTATTTTCTGTATATATATCTGAAGGCAGTTTCTGTGTGATTGATTTAGCAGTTAAGACTGCAGGGGTCTCGTGCCCCCCTCCATCCCATGCGCTTTGGTGTAGCTTTTGTTTTTGGAGTCCGCCATTGAGTTTTCGCCTCGAGAGCTAAGGCCTTTGCGATCGGCTTCCGTGACCGCCTGATTTTAATCAAAGGCAGTCGCACGACAATATTGAAGGGGAAAAAAAAAAGGTTGCTCGTTACCTGTGTAATCTCGTGAATCGTTCTTTCATTCATTTTTGCCGTGCCCAGATTTTGCTCTCGGATTTCTAGTGGAATTTTGCTCTGGTTTCCCTAATGGCTGCACAGAGGCCTTGCGAGGCGGTGGTTAAAATGAAACAAAAGCTCCGATGGACAGAGTTGATGTTGCAGTACCTGATGCAAAGAGGAACTTTGTTCAAGGTACAAGAGCAAAAGACCACAAATCTACAAGCACCACCGAAGAAGGCTTACCTGGATGGTGGAGAGTGTGTAGTGAGTGGCGAGAGCATATGATGTATCCATGAAAAATTCCGGGATGTTGTATTGGTCTTCAATAGCTTGCAATTTGAGGCCCATGAGGTGCCGGTCCACTGCCTGACCATTCAATGCCTGCAAGAGCACAACACAGGTGTTCTTATGCTGTTTCACCACAACACAGGTGTTCTTATGCTGTTTCACCACAACACAGGTGTTCTTATGCTATTTCACCACAACACAGGTGTTCTTATGCTATTTCACCACAACATGTGTGTGTGTGTGTGTGTGTATGTGTATGTATGTTTCTGTGTGTGTATGTATGTATGTATATGTGTGTGTGTGTTTCTGTCTGTGTGTGTGTTTCTGTGTGTGTGTGTGTGTGTGTGTGTGTGTGTGTGTGTGTGTGTGTGTGTGTGTGTGTGTGTGTGTGTGTGTGTGTGTGTGTGTGTGTGTGTGTGTGTGTGTATGCTTCTGTGTGTTTCTGTGTGTATGGATGTTTCTGTGTGTGTGTGTGTGTGTGTGTGTTTCTGTGTGTGTATGTTTTTGTGTGTGTGTGTGTGTGTGTTTCTGTGTGTGTGTGTGTGGGGGGGGTGTGTTTGTGTGTGTGTGTGTGTGTGTGTGTGTGTGTGTGTGTGTTTCTGTGTATGTGCATGGTTTGCCACTGCCTTACCAGCACAGCTAATGCTGGAATTTGAATTTTTCCCAAGGGTGCAACACATCATTGCCTCCTTTCACAAGAAAGTACAGCAGGTAATCCAAATAAGAATAAAGGAGTGCATACACAAGCTTCCAGCAATCATGAATGATGCAATTCTCAGTCTTCTTACCCACTCTGTGCTCATTCGGTGTTTATCTACTGCCTCTTTCATTAGCTGCTGCTTCACCTGCACCTGCAAAGCACATGATGGAGATGTCATTGCCCAAACTACCTGTAAATATAAATAAATGTATACAGTCACATGAAAAAGTAAGTGCACCCCTTGTAAAGTTTTGACTTTTTCAACATATTTCAACATACAGCTATTTGATCTTCATTTCAACAACATTGATAGATAAAGGTGATATAATATAACAAATATCATGAAACATTTACATTTTGTAGTCCATTGTATAATTTAAATAAACATAAATGCAAATTTCGCATGTGGAAAAAGTAAGTACACCCATACATTTATCACTACTTCAAATACCTAAAATTAGAATGAGGTGCACCAGCTCAGGTGCAAATGATTAGAACATTGTTAGAGAGGATCTTGGAGGAACATGTCTTATTTAAACTTCAGACATTTAGTTTGGTTTGCTCTTTGTTGTTGAAGTGTGCGGCGTCACCATGCCGAGATCAAAAGAGCTGTCTGAGGCCTTCAGAAAGAAGGTTATCGATGCCTACTAGTCTGGGTAGGGATTTAAAAAGATCTCCAAACAATTTGAAATCAATCATTCGACTGTCCGGAAGATCATCTACAAGTGGAGAAGATTCCAAACAACTGCCAACTTGTTCAGACCAGGCCGCCCCAGCAAGTTCAGCCGGAGAACAATCCGCAAGATGCTGAAAGAAGTCTCTAAGAACCCCAGAATGTCATCACGGGACCTACAGGTAGCTCTTGCCACTGTTGATGTCAAAGTGCACGAGTCTACCATTAGAAAGAGGCTGCACAAATTTGATCTACATGGGAGGTGTGCCAGGAGGAAACATTTGCTGTCCAGAAAGAACATCAGGGCAAGCCTAAAGTTTGCCAATGAACACCTAGGCAAAGACCAGCACTTCTGGAACAATGTGCTCTGGACAGGTGAGTCAAAGGTAGAGCTATTTGGCCACAGTACCAGAAGACATGTTTGGCGAAAACCAAAGACAGCATTTGACCACAAGAACCTGATACCAACTGTAAAGCATGGTGGTGGAAATATTATGGTTTGGGGCAGCTTTGCTGCATCAGGGCCTGGGCAGCTCACCATCACAGAATCCACTATGAATTCTTCATTGTACCAGAGGGTGCTTGAGGATAATGTGAGGCCATCTGTCGGAGAGTTGAAGCTCAACCGAAGGTGGACCTTGCAACATGACAATGACCCTAAACATACCACTAAATCCACCAAGGAATGGCTGAAAAGAAAGAAATGGAGGGTTCTGGAATGGCCAAGTCAAAGCCCGGATCTAAATCCCATCGAGATGTTGTGGGGGGATATGAAACGAGCTGTGGATGCAAGAAACCCCTCAAACACCGCACAGCTGAAAGAATTCTGCATGGAGGAGTGGGCAAAAATTTATCCCAGTCGGTGTCAGAGACTGGTAGATAGTTATAAGAAACGCCTACTTGAGGGTGTTTCTGCCAAAGGCGGCAATACCACCTATTGGAGCCAAGGGTGTACTTACTTTTTCCACTTGCGAAATTTGCATTTATGATTATTTAAATTATACAATGGACTACAAAATGTAAATGTTTCATGATATTTGTTATATTTTATCACCTTTATCTATCAATATTGTTGAAATGAAGATCAAATAGCTGAATGTTGAAATATGTTGAAAAAGTCAAAACTTTACATGGGGTGTACTTACTTTTTCACATGACTGTATGTGTGTGTGTATGTATATATATATATATATATATATATATGTTGAGTACACACTTTATGAATGGTAGGAATTTATTGTTGTGCATGCAAGTGATGAAGATGAAACAAACTTTAAAATGAACGAGAAAGAGTGAAAGTAATTGAAAGACTAGAATGTGATACTCGGTATAGAGCACACACCTCAGCACCACAGTTCCTTCCACCAAGCTCGGAACAAGTGTGTGTGTCTACCCTCAGGAGTGCCAGGAAGCACTATCTCTCCACACTCAAGATTGAACTCTCAAACATGTCTCCTTCCTCCAAATCCTGGTGGTGTCTGGTCAAATCTGTTTCTGGTGTTTGTTCCCCCTCCATCCCCTCCCTTACCTTAAATGGATACACAGCTGACTCCGCACGTGAAAAAGCCAAATGTTTCAACTCTGTGTTTGTCTCAAAATCTTGTGTCCCGAACCCATCTCTCTGTGTACCCACCTCACCCAGTCGAACCCAACTGCTCCTGGACGCTGTGTCCTTCTCTCCTCACAAGGTGAAAAAGTTTCTGTCAAACCGCAACTGATTCTGCAACTGGACCAGACGGCATCAGCCCACGGGCCCTAAAATCCTGCTCTGACGCTCTATCTCACCCTCTCTCTGTTCTCTTCACCCTCTCTTTTGCTCAAGGTCATCTGCCAGCATCTTGGAAATCAGCAAACATTACCGCTTTGCACAAAAAAGGTGCAAAAACAGATCCTTGCAACTACAGATCAATCAGCCTTCTCCCAATTATCAGCAAAGTCATGGAGTCAATCATCGCTTCTGATATGAAATCTTTCCTCTTCTCCAAAGGCTTGATCTCGGATTATCAATTTGGATTCAGACCAGGTCACTATACTCTGGACATGCTGCTTCTGCTGTCTCAACAATGGATGGAGGTCCTCAATGGCAAACAGGAAATCAGAGCTGTCTCCCTTGACATATCACGTGCCTTCGATACGGTCTGGCACCCAGCTCTGCTCACCAAACACTCCTCCTATGGTATCCATGGAAATCTCCACGCATGACTTGTGGACTTCCTCACCGGTTGCAGTCAACGTGTGGCCCTGAATGGAATTCTCTCATCTCCCCTACCTATTCAGGCTGGAGTTCCCCAAGGTAGTGTTCTGGGCCTGTGCTATTTCTGGTCTTCATCAATGATCTCTCCGACTCTCTGGAAAATCCTCTCTATCTCTTTGCTGATGACTCCACTCTCTGCCGCTCCATTCCTCTTCCCTCAGATCGGCAGTCTGCAGCCTCCTCACTCTCTGGAGACCTGGACAAAATCACAGACTGGTCAAACAAGTGGAACATGTCTTTCAATTCTGACAAATCTCACACTCTTACTATGTCTCTCCGAAAAGACCGACTGGACAACCCTCCCATCCACTTTCTGAACAATCCTCTTCAAGAAGTTCTGTCACTCAAGCTTTTGAGTCTGACCATCTGCCATGATCTTTCCTGGAAAAACTACATTTCCAAGCTGGCCTCCAAAGCCAGTCGCCGACTGGGCATCCTCCGTTGTGCGAAGTCCTTCCTTGGCACACCTGAGCTCCTCGCCACATACAAAGGTTGCATCCGCAGCTCAATGTAATACTGTTCCCCCCTCTGGGCCGGTGGTCCTGCCTCACACCTAGCTCGGCTTCACACGGTTGAAACCAAAGCCTTAAGAATCATCGGAATCTCCCCCGATGAAGCTGATTCTGAGGGACTTTCACTTACTCACCGCAGGCAGGTTGGTGGTCTTTCTGTCTTCTACGGACTCCTCTCCGGCCTTGCTCCGCCAGCTCTGTCTGTGCTCTGTCCCCCAAATATTCCTGCAGGTCGCACAATATCTGCCAGCAACCCTCTTATGGTTAAACTGCCAAGATCAAGACTCTCTGCTCACTTTCACTCCTTCATTCCTCTTTTTCCCCACCTCTGGAACAAACTCCCTCACTCTCTTCAATCCCACTCCTCCCTCAAGGTCTTTAAAACAGCTGTTCACCACCATCTCTTATCGTCCCCCATCCAAAACCTTGATCTTTTCTACCCCCGTTAAAACACCCCAAATCCACCTCTTCCAATCCCCAAATTCTTTCCTGAAATTCCTGGAAGTGTTCATTTGGTTTATACCGTGTACCTCTCCCTCCTCCCCCAGCCCTACCCCTTCCACAGATCTGCCGACATCCCTGTTCTCGACTGTTGTTGTGCTTGTGTGTTTCCCTCTCTCTCCCCGTCTTGTCTCCCGCTCCCTTCATTGTATGTTTTATGTGTCTGTGCATGTTTTCATGTTCAATGTGTTAGGTCTTACACGAGCCTTGATTCTGTATTCAAAAAAAAAAGCATAACCTTCATGTACGTTTGATGGTGGAGGTAAATATGTTTGCTGAGACGCAAGGGAAGGCATAGTGCAACAACATGAGTCGAGGTACTCATAAGGAACACGTGTGGTGCCGATTGAGGATAAATCATGTGAACGAAAGGCACAAAGTCAGAATTGGGCATCAAATATATATATATACGAGTATACATATATACATATGCATATACCGAAATGTCATCGCTGTCAAAGGCCTGAACAAATGCAAGTGACTGTTGGGTCGTCACTGGGATGATGTCAGTCCGCCCAAGGTGAAAGAACCTTGTGGTTACCTCCTCGGATGATGGGCACACCTCACCGTGTCTCCTGTACACCACCAACAGAACATTAGTCAGACAGGTAACCATACTTCAGGGGACTTCACCAGGATATCAAATGCTCGAAGACCTTCATATGGAAGAGCACAGGTGCACATGTGGTGGCCATGGTTTTGTTTGTACCTATGTGTTCTATGGTAGGCCTGAATCTCTGCACATTATCCATAATCCTAAAGAGGATACGAGGATTACATTGTTTTTACAACATTTCAGTTCTTTAAAAAAAAGTTTTCTCTTGCTAAAGATGCATTTTCATAAACCCTTCCAAGAAATACCAAAATCAACCTGGTCAAGAGGAATGATTGACCTGTAGTATGCCAGTTGAATTGCCATCTGGATGAAGGCATCTGGGCTGAGGCCTTTGTGCTTGGCAAAGTCTTTCCCAAACTTGTCGTAGACAAAGCAGTGGATGTCCAAGTCCGCGACTTGGCTGTGAAGAAGAATACCCATCCATATGGAAAGAGAACTCGGATTTATCACATCGACGGTGTTAAGAAATCCGTTAGGATACCCACGTGTCATGGTGAGTGCGTGCTCCATCTATCATCCTCTTCACTTCCCAGTTGATGTTGAAGTAAAGCTTCTTGGGCTGGGGTAACAGAGTGGTGCAGGGCTCCACATCGTCCATTTTATTGCTGTCAAAAAGCAAACGCAGAACAGTCAGGAAACTGGGATGTCAGAAGGATTCCAAGGGGTGTCGGAAACTTCAAAATACTGAAGTCAGGAAACTGGGACAAAAGACAATGGGAAAACAAGAGAAACTTCAAAATAGCTTTTATAAGTGTAGATTGAGGAAATATGGAACATCCTTGACCGAGAAAGGACACAAGGACAAATGTGCTACGGGTAAGACAAAGAGGACAGAAGCATCGACACAGAAGAGGAAAAGCGTGGAGGAATTTAAAAAATGAAAAGCATTCCATGAAATGAATGAAAAACGTGCATTGGGAAAAGAAAAGCAAGGAAAGAGGTGAGTTCAAAGGTGAGACAAGGAGTAACAGGAATAAAGACACCAAGAATGCATTCTGACACATTCCTGGGAACGATGCCAGAAAGACGCTTTTCCTCCCCAGATTATTGAACATTCCTGAAGCTCTTGTTTACCTGGTCTGTATCGCTGCCGCAGGTGAACCTCCTAGCTATGCAACCTGGGCTACGACCCCCTACCGCTCTGCTCTGTCCTTCGTATACCTTTACCCCAGTGCCCTTATTTAACCTCAAGATCACACACACAACTAGAGCTGCAGTCGGTAGAGCGCACACCTACCTCCGCCAGGTTGAACGGTTTACATCTTGTATCCCACCGATAGGTCGAATCTGGATCCGGACCTCAACCAAAATCGAATCGACTTCCTCTCGTCGTCGAACCAACTCTTCCACCTCGATTTGTCATAACTCCTCCATAACTTTCTGAGATATCATGCGAGGTTCCATTTTTGTCCCCATCACTCATCGGTGAAAAATCATTGAAACATTTTTTAGATCCGGATCTCCAGCAAAATCGAATCGATTCGTTCTCGTCGAAAACCCAACCACGGAACACCAAATTTCACCCGAATCCGCCGACAACATTTCGAGATACCCTGTTCACATACAAACACACACGGGTGAAAACATAACCACTGTTGACCCTCGGTGGTGCAGGTAAACAGTCAGTGCTCACCAGAAGTTGAAGGTGTGGTCAGCGATGCGCATGATGGGAAATCCCTCAGCCTGGGCCCTCTCGTAGACAAGGCCGCACGTACCATCCTCCCCTACAATGAACTTATACGCAGGAAGAGAAATAAGTCAAAGTGATCAATTGAAGGACAAATTACATCCTATGTTGTAGTATCAAACGTTCTCCAAATGGTATCTGCGGCTCCCTCCACTCCTGCCTGCCTGACTTCCTCCACTTTCATCAACAGTGTGCCATTCGAGGCGGTTTCCAGTCCTTATTTCAGAAGATAGCTTCCTTTAGGATCCAGGATCCAGGATCATGTCGTATTTGATTGCATATCGATCTGCCAATGATTTCAGTACTACCATGCACTTTAATTAATTCAATATTAAACAGTGCCATATTCATGTGATAGGCCGCAGCTGTATTTTTACTGATCAACTAAGATAATCAGAAAAAAACACAAAGAACCACTTCCGGTTCAGGGTTTTCTCCACGTGGAGGTTGAATTTGCACCTGCTCCTTCCACCTCACCTAAGCAATGTTTTCCGAACTGGATCTGTCGTGTTTTCCTGTTGTGTTTTTGTCCCTGTGATGCTGTAAGCGTTTTCATCCAGTTTTCCGTGTTAAATCGTACCTTGTTGTACTGTATTGGCAAATTCGTTTTCATGTTACTCAAGGCCTACTTCTAGGATAGTCGGCGTACAAATAGTCTCCGTTTGACGTCATGTTCCTCGTTCCACTTATTTTACCCCAAGTATTGTCCTTCCCCCTCCCTCACAAAAAACTTTCATTTTCACTCCAAAACATGATCTCAATCTTCCTGTATTTCCTTCTGTCTGTATTCCCTGTATTTCCTTCTGCCTGTATTTCCTTCTGCCTGTATTCCCTGTATTTCCTTCTGCCTGTATTCCCTGTATTTCCTTCTGCCTGTATTTCCTTCTGCCTGTATTCCCTGTATTTCCTTCTGCCTGTATTCCCTGTATTTCCTTCTGCCTGTATTCCCTGTATTTCCTTCTGCCTGTATTCCCTGTATTTCCTTCTGCCTGTATTCCCTGTATTTCCTTCTGCCTGTATTCCCTGTATTTCCTTCTGCCTGTATTCCCTGTATTTCCTTCTGTCTGTATTCCCTGTATTTCCTTCTGCCTGTATTCCCTGTATTTCCTTCTGTCTGTATTCCCTGTATTTCCTTCTGCCTGTATTCCCTGTATTTCCTTCTGCCTGTATTTCCTTCTGCCTGTATTCCCTGTATTTCCTTCTGCCTGTATTCCCTGTATTTCCTTCTGCCTGTATTCCCTGTATTTCCTTCTGCCTGTATTCCCTGTATTTCCTTCTGTTTGTATTCCCTGTATTTCCTTCTGTCTGTATTCCCTGTATTTCCTTCTGTCTGTATTCCCTGTATTTCCTTCTGTCTGTATTTCCTGTATTTCCTTCTGCCTGTATTCCCTGTATTTCCTGTATTTCCTTCTGCCTGTATTCCCTGTATTTCCTGTATTTCCTTCTGCCTGTATTCCCTGTATTCCCTGTATTTCCTGTATTTCCTTCTGCCTGTATTCCCTGTATTTCCTTCTGCCTGTATTCCCTGTATTTCCTTCTGTCTGTATTCCCTGTATTTCCTTCTGTCTGTATTTCCTGTATTTCCTTCTGCCTGTATTCCCTGTATTTCCTTCTGTCTGTATTCCCTGTATTTCCTTCTGTCTGTATTTCCTGTATTTCCTTCTGCCTGTATTCCCTGTATTTCCTTCTGCCTGTATTCCCTGTATTCCCTGTATTTCATTCTGCCTGTATTCCCTGTATTTCCTTCTGTCTGTATTCCCTGTATTTCCTTCTGTCTGTATTCCCTGTATTTCCTTCTGCCTGTATTCCCTGTATTTCCTTCTGCCTGTATTCCCTGTATTTCCTTCTGCCTGTATTCCCTGTATTTCCTTCTGCCTGTATTCCCTGTATTTCCTTCTGTCTGTATTCCCTGTATTTCCTTCTGCCTGTATTTCCTGTATTTCCTTCTGTCTGTATTCCCTGTATTTCCTTCTGCCTGTATTCCCTGTATTTCCTTCTGTCTGTATTTCCTGTATTTCCTTCTGCCTGTATTCCCTGTATTTCCTTCTGTCTGTATTTCCTGTATTTCCTTCTGCCTGTATTCCCTGTATTTCCTTCTGCCTGTATTCCCTGTATTTCCTTCTGTCTGTATTTCCTGTATTTCCTTCTGCCTGTATTCCCTGTATTTCCTTCTGTCTGTATTCCCTGTATTTCCTTCTGCCTGTATTCCCTGTATTTCCTTCTGTCTGTATTCCCTGTATTTCCTTCTGTCTGTATTTCCTGTATTTCCTTCTGCCTGTATTCCCTGTATTTCCTTCTGTCTGTATTCCCTGTATTTCCTTCTGTCTGTATTTCCTGTATTTCCTTCTGCCTGTATTCCCTGTATTTCCTTCTGCCTGTATTCCCTGTATTTCCTGTATTTCCTTCTGCCTGTATTCCCTGTATTTCCTTCTGCCTGTATTCCCTGTATTTCCTTCTGTCTGTATTCCCTGTATTTCCTTCTGTCTGTATTTCCTGTATTTCCTTCTGCCTGTATTCCCTGTATTTCCTTCTGTCTGTATTCCCTGTATTTCCTTCTGTCTGTATTTCCTGTATTTCCCTCTGCCTGTATTCCCTGTATTTCCTTCTGCCTGTATTCCCTGTATTCCCTGTATTTCATTCTGCCTGTATTCCCTGTATTTCCTTCTGTCTGTATTCCCTGTATTTCCTTCTGTCTGTATTTCCTGTATTTCCTTCTGTCTGTATTCCCTGTATTTCCTTCTGTCTGTATTCCCTGTATTTCCTTCTGTCTGTATTTCCTGTATTTCCTTCTGCCTGTATTCCCTGTATTTCCTTCTGTCTGTATTCCCTGTATTTCCTTCTGTCTGTATTTCCTGTATTTCCTTCTGCCTGTATTCCCTGTATTTCCTTCTGTCTGTATTCCCTGTATTTCCTTCTGTCTGTATTTCCTGTATTTCCTTCTGCCTGTATTCCCTGTATTTCCTTCTGCCTGTATTCCCTGTATTTCCTGTATTTCCTTCTGCCTGTATTCCCTGTATTTCCTTCTGCCTGTATTCCCTGTATTTCCTTCTGTCTGTATTCCCTGTATTTCCTTCTGTCTGTATTTCCTGTATTTCCTTCTGCCTGTATTCCCTGTATTTCCTTCTGTCTGTATTCCCTGTATTTCCTTCTGTCTGTATTTCCTGTATTTCCTTCTGCCTGTATTCCCTGTATTTCCTTCTGCCTGTATTCCCTGTATTCCCTGTATTTCATTCTGCCTGTATTCCCTGTATTTCCTTCTGTCTGTATTCCCTGTATTTCCTTCTGTCTGTATTCCCTGTATTTCCTTCTGCCTGTATTCCCTGTATTTCCTTCTGCCTGTATTCCCTGTATTTCCTTCTGCCTGTATTCCCTGTATTTCCTTCTGCCTGTATTCCCTGTATTTCCTTCTGCCTGTATTCCCTGTATTTCCTGTATTTCCTTCTGTCTGTGTTCCCTGTATTCCCTGTATTTCCTTCTGTCTGTATTTCCTGTATTTCCTTCTGCCTGTATTCCCTGTATTTCCTTCTGCCTGTATTTCCTGTATTTCCTTCTGCCTGTATTCCCTGTATTCCCTGTATTTCCTTCTGTCTGTATTTCCTGTATTTCCTTCTGCCTGTATTCCCTGTATTTCCTTCTGTCTGTATTCCCTGTATTTCCTTCTGTCTGTATTTCCTGTATTTCCTTCTGCCTGTATTCCCTGTATTTCCTTCTGCCTGTATTCCCTGTATTCCCTGTATTTCCTTCTGCCTGTATTCCCTGTATTTCCTTCTGTCTGTATTCCCTGTATTTCCTTCTGTCTGTATTCCCTGTATTTCCTTCTGCCTGTATTCCCTGTATTTCCTTCTGCCTGTATTCCCTGTATTTCCTTCTGCCTGTATTCCCTGTATTTCCTTCTGCCTGTATTCCCTGTATTTCCTTCTGCCTGTATTCCCTGTATTTCCTTCTGCCTGTATTCCCTGTATTTCCTGTATTTCCTTCTGCCTGTATTCCCTGTATTTCCTTCTGCCTGTATTCCCTGTATTTCCTTCTGTCTGTATTCCCTGTATTTCCTTCTGTCTGTATTTCCTGTATTTCCTTCTGCCTGTATTCCCTGTATTTCCTTCTGTCTGTATTCCCTGTATTTCCTTCTGTCTGTATTTCCTGTATTTCCCTCTGCCTGTATTCCCTGTATTTCCTTCTGCCTGTATTCCCTGTATTCCCTGTATTTCATTCTGCCTGTATTCCCTGTATTTCCTTCTGTCTGTATTCCCTGTATTTCCTTCTGTCTGTATTTCCTGTATTTCCTTCTGTCTGTATTCCCTGTATTTCCTTCTGTCTGTATTCCCTGTATTTCCTTCTGTCTGTATTTCCTGTATTTCCTTCTGCCTGTATTCCCTGTATTTCCTTCTGTCTGTATTCCCTGTATTTCCTTCTGTCTGTATTTCCTGTATTTCCTTCTGCCTGTATTCCCTGTATTTCCTTCTGTCTGTATTCCCTGTATTTCCTTCTGTCTGTATTTCCTGTATTTCCTTCTGCCTGTATTCCCTGTATTTCCTTCTGCCTGTATTCCCTGTATTTCCTGTATTTCCTTCTGCCTGTATTCCCTGTATTTCCTTCTGCCTGTATTCCCTGTATTTCCTTCTGTCTGTATTCCCTGTATTTCCTTCTGTCTGTATTTCCTGTATTTCCTTCTGCCTGTATTCCCTGTATTTCCTTCTGTCTGTATTCCCTGTATTTCCTACTGTCTGTATTTCCTGTATTTCCTTCTGCCTGTATTCCCTGTATTTCCTTCTGCCTGTATTCCCTGTATTCCCTGTATTTCATTCTGCCTGTATTCCCTGTATTTCATTCTGCCTGTATTCCCTGTATTTCCTTCTGTCTGTATTCCCTGTATTTCCTTCTGTCTGTATTCCCTGTATTTCCTTCTGCCTGTATTCCCTGTATTTCCTTCTGCCTGTATTCCCTGTATTTCCTTCTGCCTGTATTCCCTGTATTTCCTTCTGCCTGTATTCCCTGTATTTCCTTCTGTCTGTATTCCCTGTATTTCCTTCTGCCTGTATTTCCTGTATTTCCTTCTGTCTGTATTCCCTGTATTTCCTTCTGTCTGTATTCCCTGTATTTCCTTCTGCCTGTATTCACTGTATTTCCTTCTGCCTGTATTCCCTGTATTTCCTTCTGTCTGTATTTCCTGTATTTCCTTCTGTCTGTATTTCCTGTATTTCCTTCTGCCTGTATTCACTGTATTTCCTTCTGCCTGTATTCACTGTATTTCCTTCTGCCTGTATTCCCTGTATTTCCTTCTGTCTGTATTTCCTGTATTTCCTTCTGCCTGTATTCCCTGTATTTCCTTCTGTCTGTATTCCCTGTATTTCCTTCTGTCTGTATTTCCTGTATTTCCTTCTGTCTGTATTCCCTGTATTTCCTTCTGTCTGTATTTCCTGTATTTCCTTCTGCCTGTATTCCCTGTATTTCCTTCTGTCTGTATTCCCTGTATTTCCTTCTGTCTGTATTTCCTGTATTTCCTTCTGCCTGTATTCCCTGTATTTCCTTCTGTCTGTATTCCCTGTATTTCCTTCTGTCTGTATTCCCTGTGTTTCCTTCTGTCTGTATTTCCTGTATTTCCTTCTGTCTGTATTCCCTGTATTTCCTTCTGCCTGTATTCCCTGTATTTCCTTCTGCCTGTATTTCCTGTATTTCCTTCTGCCTGTATTCCCTGTATTTCCTTCTGTCTGTATTCCCTGTATTTCCTTCTGCCTGTATTCCCTGTATTTCCTTCTGCCTGTATTCCCTGTATTTCATTCTGCCTGTATTTCCTGTATTTCCTTCTGCCTGTATTCCCTGTATTTCCTTCTGCCTGTATTCCCTGTATTTCATTCTGCCTGTATTTCCTGTATTTCCTTCTGCCTGTATTCCCTGTATTTCATTCTGCCTGTATTTCCTGTATTTCCTTCTGCCTGTATTCCCTGTATTTCATTCTGCCTGTATTTCCTGTATTTCCTTCTGCCTGTATTCCATGTATTTCATTCTGCCTGTATTCCCTGTATTTCCTTCTGCCTGTATTCCCTGTATTTCCTTCTGTCTGTATTCCCTGTATTTCCTTCTGCCTGTATTCCCTATATTTCCTTCTGCCTGTATTCCCTGTATTTCATTCTGCCTGTATTTCCTGTATTTCCTTCTGCCTGTATTCCCTGTATTTCCTTCTGCCTGTATTCCCTGTATTTCATTCTGCCTGTATTTCCTGTATTTCCTTCTGCCTGTATTCCCTGTATTTCCTTCTGTCTGTATTCCCTGTATTTCCTTCTGCCTGTATTCCCTGTATTTCCTTCTGCCTGTATTCCCTGTATTTCATTCTGCCTGTATTTCCTGTATTTCCTTCTGCCTGCATTCCCTGTATTTCATTCTGCCTGTATTTCCTGTATTTCCTTCTGCCTGTATTCCCTGTATTTCCTTCTGCCTGTATTCCCTGTATTTCCTTCTGTCTGTATTCCCTGTATTTCCTTCTGCCTGTATTCCCTGTATTTCCTTCTGTCTGTATTCCCTGTATTTCCTTCTGTCTGTATTCCCTGTATTTCCTTCTGCCTGTATTCCCTGTATTTCCTTCTGTCTGTATTCCCTGTATTTCCTTCTGCCTGTATTCCCTGTATTCCATTCTGCCTGTATTCCCTGTATTTCCTTCTGCCTGTATTCCCTGTATTTCCTTCTGCCTGTATTCCCTGTATTTCATTCTGCCTGTATTTCCTGTATTTCCTTCTGCCTGTATTCCCTGTATTTCCTTCTGCCTGTATTCCCTGTATTTCCTTCTGCCTGTATTCCCTGTATTTCCTTCTGCCTGTATTCCCTGTATTTCCTTCTGCCTGTATTCCCTGTATTTCCTTCTGCCTGTATTCCCTGTATTTCCTTCTGCCTGTGTTCCCTGTATTTCCTTCTGCCTGTATTCCCTGTATTCCCTGTATTTCCTTCTGCCTGTATTCCCTGTATTTCCTTCTGCCTGTATTCCCTGTATTTCCTTCTGTCTGTATTCCCTGTATTTCATTCTGCCTGTATTCCCTGTATTTCCTTCTGCCTGTATTCCCTGTATTTCATTCTGCCTGTATTTCCTGTATTTCCTTCTGCCTGTATTCCCTGTATTTCCTTCTGCCTGTATTCCCTGTATTTCCTTCTGCCTGTATTCCCTGTATTTCCTTCTGCCTGTATTCCCTGTATTTCCTTCTGTCTGTATTCCCTGTATTTCATTCTGCCTGTATTTCCTGTATTTCCTTCTGCCTGTATTCCCTGTATTTCATTCTGCCTGTATTCCCTGTATTTCCTTCTGCCTGTATTCCCTGTATTTCCTTCTGCCTGTATTCCCTGTATTTCCTTCTGCCTGTATTCCCTGTATTTCCTTCTGCCTGTATTCCCTGTATTTCCTTCTGCCTGTATTCCCTGTATTTCCTTCTGCCTGTATTCCCTGTATTTCCTTCTGCCTGTATTCCCTGTATTTCCTTCTGCCTGTATTTCATTCTGCCTGTATTCCCTGTATTTCATTCTGCCTGTATTCCCTGTATTTCCTTCTGCCTGTATTCCCTGTATTTCCTTCTGCCTGTATTCCCTGTATTTCCTTCTGCCTGTATTCCCTGTATTTCCTTCTGCCTGTATTCCCTGTATTTCCTTCTGCCTGTATTCCCTGTATTTCATTCTGCCTGTATTCCCTGTATTTCATTCTGCCTGTATTCCCTGTATTTCCTTCTGCCTGTATTCCCTGCATTTCCTTCTGCCTGTATTCCCTGCATTTCCTTCTGCCTGTATTCCCTGTATTTCATTCTGCCTGTATTCCCTGTATTTCCTTCTGCCTGTATTCCCTGTATTTCCTTCTGCCTGTATTCCCTGTATTTCATTCTGCCTGTATTCCCTGTATTTCCTTCTGCCTGTATTCCCTGTATTTCATTCTGCCTGTTTTCCCTGTATTTCATTCTGCCTGTATCCCCTGTATTTCATTCTGCCTGTATTCCCTGTATTTCCTTCTGCCTGTATTCCCTGTATTTCATTCTGCCTGTATTCCCTGTATTTCCTTCTGCCTGTATTCCCTGTATTTCCTTCTGCCTGTATTCCCTGTATTTCCTTCTGCCTGTATTCCCTGTATTTCCTTCTGCCTGTATTCCCTGTATTTCATTCTGCCTGTATTCCCTGTATTTCATTCTGCCTGTATTCCCTGTATTTCCTTCTGCCTGTATTCCCTGTATTTCCTTCTGCCTGTATTCCCTGTATTTCCTTCTGCCTGTATTACCTGTATTTCATTCTGCCTGTATTCCCTGTATTTCCTTCTGCCTGTATTCCCTGTATTTCATTCTGCCTGTATTTCCTTCTGCCTGTATTCACTGTATTTCCTTCTGCCTGTATTCCCTGTATTTCCTTCTGCCTGTATTCCCTGTATTTCCTTCTGCCTGTATTCCCTGTATTTCCTTCTGCCTGTATTCCCTGTATTTCATTCTGCCTGTATTCCCTGTATTTCCTTCTGCCTGTATTCCCTGTATTTCCTTCTGCCTGTATTCCCTGTATTTCATTCTGCCTGTATTCCCTGTATTTCATTCTTTATCCCTCCCTTTTCTCAATGTCTCCAGAATGAATCTTCAACGAATGAAACACTTCTTCCTTTCCCCTTTAAAAACTTTTAAAAACATTTTAAAATGCTTCACTTTCCTTTTTTCCCCATCATGAGTACCTGTGTTCTTCTTCATCACGGTCTATTCCTCTTCTTCTTCACAAGGAATTTTTTCCCAACACTGTCTCTCATCTAAGCGCTTGGTCGATCAACCATCCTCCTGCACCTACAACACCAATTTTCAACAAAAATTATTTCCACCCATCCCATGAGCTTTGTCTCCATTTGTCCAATTTGGGAATCTTGAGAAAACCAATTTACAGAGTTTATCTATGCACAACAATCAAATTCCTTTACATTCTTTCTTTAATGCTATCAAACCAGTCTGTGTCAGTACCATCCCCCACATCTCCTACAATCCTGGGTACTTATAACTCACCCCGATGTATCCCCATCTTCAGCATCCCTCCACTTCATGTCTCCTCTTTCTGCATCACCATCACCCCTCAAAGCTTCATGTTCCCTCTTTTCCCTTGTCCAGCACCCTCTCACATCCCCTCTGGCACCTGTGCCCAGACTACACCCTGCCAGCCCTACCCCCCTTCCTTCCCTTTCCCCCATCAATGTGCACCTTCACAGCTCTCTGCCCTGTTCCATCCCACCTTACCCCCTCATCCCGCACCTTCACATTCCACCCTAGTGCCGCACCCTCTCACGTTCCACCCTCGTCCTGCATCCTCTCACCTTACGCCCTCGTCCCTCACCCTCTCACATTCCACTCTCATCCCGCACCCTTCCACATTCTCCCCGCCCATCCTGCACACTCCCAGCCTCCCCCATCCCTCACCCTTCCAACATCTCCCCCATCCTCACACTGTCCCTTCCCCTGACCCTAACTGTGTGCACCTCAAACATCTGATGTCCGCTCCAACTGGAGACATGTCTCAATCCAGGCCGCTGCTGACAAACCAGATATCATCTGTTTAACGGAATCCTTCTTCACATAGGATGTTCCTTCCATAGGATGTGTCTTCCTGGCTATTATCTCCACTGATTTGATAGGTTCTGCCAGCGGAGTTGCACTTTATATCAAGAACTCAATTTCTCACCGTCTGTGTACTTGTTTTACACTCCCATCCGCCAGGAGTACCTTTGGCTGCGACTTCCCCTCTGCTCCCACCTCATGTTTCTCTGTGTGTGGTACCATCTTCCCAACGGTGATGACTCCATCTCTATCTCTCTCAGACAACATGGACAAACTTTTAATCACTCATCCCAACTCTCTTCATCATATGTGGTGATTTCAATTGTCTCCATGCTAATTATTTGGGTGTTGGTAACCCTATCACCAGCCATGGCACTTCAACAAAAGGGCTTCTGTGACTACAGGGGTCTAACTCAATCTGTAAACTTTCCAACCTGGATTTCTCCCATTGGAAAATCTGCCCTTCTGGACTTGGTGATGATAAATTCTACCACAAATGTTTCCTGCTCTTTCTCTGCTCCAATTGGATCATCTGATCACATGCTTGTGAAAGTTAACATCTCTCTTGCTATTATCAGAGAGCTGCCTCAATGGTGGCGAGTCTGGAAGTTCGTTCAGGCAAATTGGCAGGGACTACAAGCGGCCATCTCTCTTCAGGACTCGTCTCCCATATCTACTACCCCTGATGCTAACTTAGCCTTAGAATTCTTCCACAGAATCCTGCTCTCTCTCTATCTCTCCATGCACAGATTCATCCCATCTCATCTTCAATTGTCCTCCCCTTCTTCCTGCCCATGGTGGAATGACTGCTGTGGTGAGACAGTTGCTTTGAATTTAGTTTGAAACAACTTGCCTTCTCTTCCTGGAAAGCAACCCCAGGCGACGGCAATATCATATCAATCCATAATGCCCACAACAAGTGTGTGTCCACTCTCAGGAAAGCCAGAAAACAATATCTGTCCAACCTCCAGATTGAACTTTCAAACTTCCCTCCCTCCTCTAACAACCTGGTGGTACCCTGTTAAGTCTGTCTCCAGAGTATGCTTCCTTCTATCTTTTCTCTCACTTAAAATGGCATCTCAGCCGACTTCACTCATGAGAAGGCGGAATGCCTCAATTCTGTGCTTACGTCCACATATTGTGTCCCCAACCCCTCACTCTCGGTACCCATCCATTGCTGGTCATACTGCTCCTGGACTCTTGTGTATTTTACACCTGAAAAGTTGGAGAAGTTTCTTTCAACGCTCGACTCTGACTCTGCTACTGGACCGGATGGCTTCAGCTCACGTGTCCTAAAAACCTGCTCGACTGCTCTTGTACATCCTCTTTCTGCCATTTTCATCCTATCATTTACCCTCGGTCATCCTCCATCTGATTGGAAATTTGCATTAGATAAAAAGGTACAATAATATATCCCCTACCTTACAGACCTATCAGCGTACTTCCAATCATCAGCAACGTCATGGAATCCATCATTGCAGTTGTTCACAAATTCTTCCTTTTCTTCAAAGGTCTCATCTCAGATTATCAATTTGATTTTAGAACAAGTCACTCCACCTTGGACGTGCTGCTTCTCCTCAACCAACAATGGATGGAGGCACTCAGATGAGGTTCTCTCGTGTTCTCTCTCATTCTTTCTTTATATATATATATATTGTTGCGGATTTGAGAATCCTGTAATTGTTGTAAATATCACCCTGTGTAAATGTAGTAATTCTTGTAAATAACTCAGCTTTGTGTGTAAAGGTCAAAGGTCGTCCCCCTAGTTAATCCATCGCAAGCACGTAGGCCACCATATACCCTTCTAAATAGTTATTTCGTATTCTATGTAGTTTAAGGCTCTGTGTCCACTAGATTGACACTACGTTGCATTAACAAATAAGGATAGCTCCCCTTCAATAACTCCATACCCCAGCAAACTCTCTATCTCTCTGCAAAGCAGCTCGACAAGCGTGGGGTGCGCGCCCTCTCAACTGGCCTTGGTTTGAAAGCTGCGTTCGCCGCCATTTTGAACATGTGCTCCGTGCTCTGTATTGGACAAGAAGGCGGGGTCGCCGAGAAGAGGCGTGACCGTGGCTCGCCACAAGGGCGGAGCTGTTCAGCTCCGTTACCAAATAAGGCTACAAACAGAGCACGGGGGCAGGACACAAACGGCCGAGGGCGTGTCACGGCCCCGCTTAATATATGCGTTCGAGGGTCGCACAAAAAGAGATGGGAGGAGACGAGCCGTTGAGACCAGCAGAGGCGAAGAGTGCGCAGCAAAAGAAGGTTGCCTGACGCGAGAGATCGTGCCTTGCCTGAGAGAGGAAATACCATAATTACTGACAGAGAGAGAGAGGGTCGTGGCGTCGACGCGGAAATATCTGTTCCAGCGGTTGTCGGGTTCGCTCCAAACCAACGGCGTGAGGTCGGAACGGAACCTCGACGGCTGAACGAGCCGAACCGGCCGCCTTTGCCAGCTGAACGGACCTTCTCCTGCCATTCCTGTCATCATCCCCGTGTGAGTCTGTCTTTGTTTGTTCTGTCCTGGGTATAAGTAAGACTGTATAGATAAGGCTGCCCTGTGTTCTTTTTACATCCTTCTACCTTTGTACAGCTTTGATCTTTCTTTTCCTCTGGTGGTTGTTATAATAAATGTGTGCTCTTTCTCCGAGCTTTGGTTTCATCTTCATCCAGTTGCTTTAGTCTTTTCTTTCCATTGGTCTACGTGGCAAGATTAAAACCGCTATAATCGGGTTAGTCATTGTTAACGGCCTGGGTCGTGACTCGCTTCGCTCGGCGTGTCCATTACCATCGCGACTCGTGTGGGGCTGTCTCCTCGCTGGTTGGGAAGTCACGGTAAGCAGGTATTCGGGGGGTCTTTTTTGGGGTCTCTGGCCCGATTACCCTGGTCGTGACTGACCACCAGTGACGTCACAGACCCCCAGGATCGGCGACGGCCAGTATAACGGACAAGGGGTTAATGCCCTTGCTAACGGGAGAGCCGTCGTCCCAGATCTGTAACAATATATATATATATATCCCCTGCTTTCGATACAGTCTGGAATCCCGCTTTGCTCTACAAACTGTCTGCCTATGGAATCCAAGGGCAACTCCACTATTGGATTACTGACTTCCCCCAATGTCGTAGCCAACGTGTGGCTGTCAGATGCCATCCAGATGCCATCTGAGCATCCTCCATCATCCAAAGTGCTTTATTGGCACATCTGAACTCCTATCCACTGATAAGGCCTTCATCCAGAGCTTGATAGAGTACTGCTCTCCCCTCTGGGCTGGCTCCCTGGCTCACATCTTGCTCAGCTTGGCACTTCAAGATCATTGGAATCTCCCACAATGCAGCTGAGCCTATGGGCCTATAAGTTCACCATTGCAGACAGGTCGGTGGTCTCTCTGCCTTCCACTGCCTCCTTTCTGGTCTTGCACCCTCTGCTCTTTCCGTTTTGTTGTCTTCCCAACCCCCCCCCCTCCCCCCTCCCCAGGTTTCTGCACACAATCCACCATCAACCCCCCTTCTGGTGAAACTACCGTAATTCAGGATCACTAGTCACCTCCACTCATTTGCTCCTCATTTTCCCTGCCTATGAAATCAACTTCCACATCCTCTTCAATCTCATTCTTCACTCCTGGTCTTCAAACAGCTGCTCATCACCATCTCAGATCGTCCTCAATCCAAAACAATTATTTTTCGACCCTCATTGACCCCCACTCCCCACCTCAACCCCAAACCCAAACACTCCTCCTTCCAAATTTCCAGTTTTCCGTCACTGGAGTTTCTGTTTTTGTCTGTCACGTCCTGATCTGTTCAGTGTACGAGCTCTTCCCCGAGCCTCGACTATGTATACAAGACATTTCTTTATGGTTTGTCTATCCATGCAAATCAGCCCTTCCAGCTGTTTGGAAACAGGACCTACACCAAGGTGGGTTGACTCAACCACCAGGGGGTCCTTCTGAGGTCGGTAAAATGAGTATCCGCTCTGGGAAATAAGCCATTCGAGTATCCTGTGTCGGAGTGATGACCCGTCCAGGATTGTGCCTCCTGGCCAATGAAACTGCCGCTGCAACCCCCTGCACCTCATGGCACGAAAGAAATGGCTTAATCCCATACACAAGTACACCTGCTTACGACGGGAGCGGCAGGGGGAGTCATGTTATTGTCCTTATTATTATTGCCAATTATTATTACTATTAATTATGTTCGATCAGGTCATTGAAAGGATCAGATCATGCATGACATTACAATATGTTAGATCAGGTCATGCATGACATTAAAACATGTTATATCAGGTCATTGAAAGGATCAGATCATGCATGACATTACAACATGTTAGATCAGGTCATGCATGACATTAAAACATGTTCGATCAGGTCAATGAAAGGATCAGATCATGCATGACATTAAAACATGTTAGATCATGTCATTGAAAGGATCAGATCATGCATGACATTACAGCATGTTAGATCAAGTCATTGAAAGGATCACATCATGCACGACATTACAACATGTTAGATCAGGTCATTGAAAGGACCAGATCATGCATGATATTACAACATGTTAGATCAGGTCAATGAAAGGATCAGGTCATGCATGACATTACAACATGTTAGATCAGGTTGTTGAAAGGACCAGATCATGCCTGATATTACAACATGTTAGATCAGGTCATTGAAAGGACCAGATCATGCATGATATTACAACATGTTAGATCAGGTCATTGAAAGGATCACATCATGCACGACATTACAACATGTTAGATCAGGTCATTGAAAGGACCAGATCATGCATGATATTACAACATGTTAGATCAGGTCAATGAAAGGATCAGGTCATGCATGACATTACAACATGTTAGATCAGGTTGTTGAAAGGACCAGATCATGCATGATATTACAACATGTTAGATCAGGTCAATGAAAGGATCAGGTCATGCATGACATTACAACATGTTAGATCAGGTTGTTGAAAGGATCAGATCATGCATGACATTACAACATGTTAGATCAGGTCAATGAAAGGATCACACCAAGCCTCACCATTCTAAATTCCCGAAAGTAATATTTACTTCCGTGAAGTCCATGGCAACGGCAGTAAGGGTCGTGTTATTAACCCATGTGTGTTATATAGACAGCAGTAGATCTACAATCAGGAGCGATAGTCGACGTGATAAGCATTGACTAATGTCCGAGTTTGTCCAAATTTATTTCAGTTCTTTGTCAAACTATTATCGACCATTTAAAGAGGTAATAAAACGTGTTTGTGGTTTATAATATTTTTACTTCCTGTAGAAGCCGTTGCTGCCATGGAAACGCCATTATAACTATAACCTATTTGTACACGTTTCACTGCAGGAAAAAACACCTTGGGGAAGTGGGACATTATTAGTATTAATATTGTTTTGTAATAACATTAATAAAATGTGATTATCGTGGATTTTGTTATTAAAAGTGTCTTTGGAAAACACCACGATAAATCTTCTTCTTTGGAAAAACGCCACGATAAAGCTAACTTAACATGGATATACACCTTAACATGCAACCCCATTGACAACAATGGTGGGGAAAACCCGCTCGGGGGGGAAAACCCCCCTTGGGGAGGAGGAAAATGAATGTGCTACAACCTTCATTGTATAACCCTTAGTCATCCTGTCAAGTTTGGTTGAGATTGGATAAGTAACGATGGAATGTATCGCGATATGTAACGATGGAATGTATCACGATATGTAACGATGAAATGTATCGTGATATGTAACGATAGAATGTATTGCGATATGTAACGATGGAATGTATCGCGATATGTAATGATGGAATGTATCGCGATATACAACGATAGAATGTATCACGATATGTAACGATGAAATGTATCGTGATATGTAACGATGGAATGTATCGCGATATGTAATGATGGAATGTATCACGATATGTAACGATGGAATGTATAACGATATGTAATGATGGAATGTATCGCAATATGTAACGATGGAATGTATTGCGATATGTAACAATGGAATGTATCGCGATATGTAACGATGGAATGTATCACGATATGTAACGATGGAATGTATTACGATATGTAATGATGGAATGTATCGCAATATGTAACGATGGAATGTATTGCGATATGTAACAATGGAATGTATCGCGATATGTAACGATGGAATGTATCACGATATGTAACGATGGAATGTATTGCGATATGTAACGATGGATTGTATTGCGATATGTAACAATGGAATTTATCGCGATATGTAACAATGGAATGTATCATGATATGTAACTATGGAATGTATCGCGATATGTAACGATGGAATGTATCGCGATATGTAACGATGGAATGTATCATGATATGTAACGATGAAATGTATCGTGATATGTAACGATGGAATGTATCGCGATATGTAATGATGGAATGTATCACGATATGTAACGATGGAATGTATTACGATATGTAATGATGGAATGTATCGCGATATGTAACGATGGAATGTATTGCGATATGTAACAATGGAATGTATCGCGATATGTAACGATGGAATGTGTCACGATATGTAACGATGGAATGTATCGCGATATGTAACGATGGAATGTATTGCGATATGTAACAATGGAATTTATCGCGATATGTAACGATGGAATGTATCATGATATGTAACGATGGAATGTATCGCGATATGCAACGATGGAATGTATCACGATATGTAACGATGGAATGCATTGCGATATGTAACGATGGAATGTATCGCGATATGTAACGATGGAATGTATCGCGATATGTAACAATGGAATGTATCGCGATATGTAACAATGGAATGTATCGCAATAAGTAATGATGGAATGTATCACGATATGTAACAATGGAAAGTGTTGCGATATGTAACGATGGAATGTATCACGTTATGTAACGATGGAATGTATCGTGATATGCAACGAAGGAATTTATCGCGATGCAGAACAGGTACACCACTACGATGCAAGAACATCTTGGAAGGCAAAGTGGTCTTTGAGAATCTTCATTGGCAAAAAGCACGTTCTTTTTTCAGACCGCTGTTTGACCTTGACCTTAAACCCGGAGGTGTATGATGTAAATTGACTGTAAATGCTCCTTACTCTAGGTGATCTAGAGAGGGCAATTTCATGCTAATCTGAAAGACCTGAGTCGAGTTTGGTGAAAACTGTTAAAATGTCTATAATTGGGTCATGACCTTAAAATTAGGTGAAGGTCAAAAATTATGTCAACCCCACGTACTTTGTATTCCCATTGTTGATGCAAAATTTAATTCCGAAAGTCCCAGCCAGCTCCGCAATACAGGTCAGAAATAAAAAGAGGATCAAACCTAAATGGTGGTTCAGTACTCCGAGGGGTGTAAGAAACTCTTGGGCACAATTAAAAATTGGGGGAAACAAGTGTACAAACAAACCCTACAACAGGTATAAGCCTCCCCCTGTCCAATAGAGGGAGCTTTGATAAAAACGACAGTTAACGGTGACCCATCAGATCAGATCAAAGCATAGATCATGTCCCTTTAATGAAATAATTGTCCCTTAGCATGAATACTATTATGTGTACGGAGCAGGGTCCTGCGGTGCCAGGTGTTCACCCCTGCGCTCCGGCTCATAAAGGGCACCCCAATCACCTGGAGGGTTTTGTCAAACCAGCGGTTCCCCGCGTTGGCTCGGCTGTCTCCACCATGCAGGATCTGTGCGGCTGCGTGACTCATGGCTAGCTCGGAGGGTGGTCGAGTGGATGGAGCGTCCAAACATACAGCAAACATGCCCTGTTGGATGATGCGTGCGGATTCCTTGTTCAGCTTGTCTAAGGAAGAGAATGAAAATGTGGAATGAAGGAGAGCAGCATGGACGTTATGGATAAGAGCGGATGTACAGGGCAGGTGAGGAATCCAATGCAAGATATAGGCAGTGTTGTTAAAAAGGTGAATCCATATGATATACAGCTGTACAAAACAACAACAGGCATTTTAAGGCCATTTTCCCTGCTGGAGCGGGGGTTAGCCTCGCGGTCCCCTTGACAATCTTCTCCATTTTGCCCTATTTTCTGCATCTCCCCTTGTTAACCACCTTGCCCGCATTTCTTCTTCGAACATCTTTAGCCAAGTCTTTCTCGGTCTTCCCCATCCTCTACTTCCTTCTACATTCATTTCCATCACTCTTCTCAACCAGTCACTTTCATCCTTCCTCAACACATGACCAAACCATCTCAAACTGTTTCTCTTCACAGCATCAATCACAGGCTCTATTCCCATCATCTTTCGCAATTCATCATTTGTCTTCCTCTCTCTCTCAGCGACACTCCGCACACCCACCGAACCATTTGCATTTCCACCCTTTCCAGCCTTCGTTGCTGCTCTACGTTCATTACCCATGTTTCGCTCCCATAAATCATAACACTTCTCACACATGCAGCATACACCTTTCCCTTCAGCTTCAACGACACTCCCCTCCTCATCAGCACGCCACTCAGTTCCCGAAACCTCTTCCATGCACATCTCACTCCAGCAACCATTGCCAAGTCTGATCCACCTTCTCCATTCAGCATGTCTCCTCGGTAACAAAATGTTTTCACACCTTCCAGCTTCCCGCCATCTCCAAGATCCAACTCAACATTTCCTCCATCTGCAACTCCCTCTGTGCACACTTTACACTTGAATGAAGCTGCCACACTGGTTAATGACCCTCTCAGACCACTACATTTTTGATTAACCCACTCAGCGCACATTGTACATTGAATGCAATTCACTCCGGCACCCTTCATGCACACAGCACACGCCTACTTCCGAGTTCTTTCCACCTCACCACATGCTTTACCACTTGCCATCACCTTCGTTTTTCCGATATTCACCTTCAGACCTTTTGTCTCCATACATTCCTTCCACTTGTTCATCTTCTCCTTCAGTCCATCCATACTTTCTGCAATCAACACCAGATCATCTGCATTCAACAACTCCCACGGTAAACCCTCCTTTACGTTCCGAGCCAGCACCTCCATCACAGCTACAAATAGTAGTCGACTTAGTACAGACCCCTGATGCACTCCCACCTTCACCTCAAACTCCCCACTGTTCCCGTCCTTCGTCCTTACAGCTGTGCACACTCTTTTGTACATTGCCGTCACCACTCTGATCAACCATTCCTCCACTCCAAACTTCCTCAATGCCCATGTCACTACTTCACATGGAACCCTATCGAATGCTTTCTCCAGATCAACAAACCCAAGAAACAACTTCTTCCTCTTCTCCATGTACTTGTCCTGTAACTGCCTCACAATAAAAAGCACGTATGTCGTTCCTCTTCCTGGCATAAATCCAAACTGCATTTCGTCAATCTTCACTTTCTTCCTTATCCTCCTCTCCAACACCCTTTCCAATACCTTCATTCCATGCTCCAATAACTTTATCGCTCGGTACGAGCCACAGTTCAGGGGGTCACCTTTCCCCTTGTATAGAGGGACGAGGGTACTCAGGTCCCAAATCCACTAGAATGCGGCCTTCTTTCACCACCAGATTGCAGATCTCTGTCATTCTCTTCACACCCCAATTTCCCGCTGCCTTCAACATATCTCCCACAACTCCCATCGGCCCTCCCGCTTTTCTACTCTTCATTGCTTTTATCACTTCCTCAACTTCCTTCTCGGTTATCTTCTCTGCCGGTCCTAAAACTGGGTTCCTCTCCATGTTGCCATCCCATTCATTCTCTGTATTCAACAGCATTTCCATATATCTCTTCCATCTTCCTTTAATTCCATCTGCGTCCACAACGATTTGTCCCACTTCATCCTTCAAGCAACTCACCCCCATCACATCACACCTCTCTTTCGCTATCTGCTTTGCAATCCTGAATACCGCTCTCTGACCCTCTTCCGAATCCAAGCGTTCTCCGAACATTTCCCTACATGCATCCTGCACTTTTGCTACCTCTTCCTTTTCAGCCTTCCTGGCTGCCTTATAACTTTCATGCTCTGCCTTTTCTGCCCCCCGTACCCTTCGCCTTCTGCCACTCCTTGAACTTCTTCCTCTTCAAGTCAATCTTCTTTCCAACTTCATCATCCCACCACCATGTTTCCGAGTGCCTCGGTGGTCCTTTTGTCCATCCACATACCTCACCAACGGCTCCCAACAGACTATCTTTCATTGACATCCAACCACTTTCAAGCTCAACCACATCATCCGCTACCATACTCGGCCTCTCTTTTATTGCCTCCCTCACTGTCACCTCTTTCAACCTCCACACCTTCATTCTCGGTTGGTACTTCACCCGCCGAGCTCTCCTCGCACATTTCACCCATATGTCGCAGACAACCAAGTGGTGCTGTGAAACAGCCTCCTCCCCCGGGATCACCTTTGTGTCCCGGAGGTGCCCCCTATCTCGCCTACACACCAGCAGGTAGTCAACGGTTGTCGTCGACCCACCTGACGTGTATGTAACAAGCTTATTATCCTCTTTCTGGAACTGAGTATTACAAATCAACAAATCAGCTCCATCAGCAAACTCCAAAATCAATTTACCCTCTCTATTTCTCACACCATATCCGTAACCCCCATGAACTCCCTCAAAACCGTCAATACTCCTTCCCACATGTCCATTTAGGTCTCCTCCTACCACAACAACTTCCTCATCTTTCATGTCTTCCATCAGCTTCTCTACCACACACCAGAACTTGTCCTTCTCTTCATCGCTCCGACCAACCTGCGGAGCATATCCCGAGATGACGTTCACCAAGAGCTTTCCAATCATCATTTTCACCATCATCAACCTATCACTCACTCTAGTCACACTCACCACACTGTCTACAAACTCCTCAGAAAACAGGACACCAACACCATTCATGCCCTCTGGGCACCCTTGCCACACAAACTTGTATTTCAAACAAGTTTATTTATATTTAAATAATAATTACTTATATTCATACAAACTTATATTATACAAACAAAACTTATATTTCAAACCACACCTTACCACACAAACTATATGAGATACAGGTATACGATAGGCATTTATATATTACGTACACAAAATGACAAAATTTTCATCTATCCTTTCCTTCACACATCTATATTCCCTCTCCAACTTTTATTTAAATCCGAGAGCCCCCTTACGTTTTTACACATGTCACCACCTAACCCCAGGTAAATATGTATTCTTGTGCATGTCGAAGTTTAATATTGTCGTGTTCACGGGCTGGTTAACACCACTCCTCAACGGATAGACCAAAACAGGCTTCATCTCCGAGGCCCCGTCTGAATGATGGCGATATTAACCTCGCTCGCGTGGGTTGAGAAGAATCACGAGGCACCTTATCTCTTTTAAACCAAACGGGTTTATTCTCGAACAAATAACAGCCAAGGAAAATAATTCAGGATTAACGATATCCAATGAGGTACACAATGGTAAAATAAATCCGATAAAAACAAGCGTTACGCCTAGGTCCCCCGTCGGTGAAGTGATGTGAGTTGACAAAGTGGAAGACGCAGAAAACATGCTATGATATGATATTTCGCTCACAAGGTTCAGACATACATGGAGGCGGCCATCTTGGATTTTGACGTGGCGACCCAATTTTCAATGGCGTTCTTCCTTATGCCTAGCTACACCTACACACCAGATTAGAAGTTGGTACTTCACTTATTTTTCAAGATATTTCGCTCACAAGGTTCAGACATATATATGGTGGCGGCCATCTTGTGTTTTGACGTGGCGACTCAATTTTCAATAGCGTTCTTCCTTATGCCGAGATACACCCACACACCAAATTAGACGTTGGTACTTCACTTATTTTTCAAGATATTCATCTCACAAGGTTCAGACATACATGGCGCCGGCCATCTTGGATTTTGACGTGGCGACCCAATTTTCAATAGCTTTCTTCCTTATGCCGAGATACACCCACACACCACATTAGAAGTTGGTACTTCGCTTATTTTTCAAGATATTCATCTCACAAGGTTCAGACATACATGGCATCAGACATACATGGCGGCGGCCATCTTGGATTTTGACGTGGGTTGCACCCACACACCAAATTCGAATGCGGTCCTTCGCTTATGCACGCACGCATGCCCGCACGCATGCACGCCCGCACGCACGGACGGACGGACGGACACACGGACGGAGGGGAAAACCATAGTCCCCCTTTCGCTCCGCTGTGCGACGGGGGACAACAAAGGCACCTCACTCCATTCACAGATGGGGAAGAAGGACAAAAACCAGGCAACTTATCTCTGGTGGCAGCGGAGGAGGGGAAGGATGTTCACGGAGCAGGTGATGAGGTGATGGGCAGGGTGATGAGGAGACAGTAGGACAACAAAGAAGTGTTGAGGAAACTAACAGGATGATCATCAGGCAAAGGGGAAAGACGTAAACAGCACCAGGGCCAAGGCAGGCAGCCAGGACGACCTCCTTAAAGCTCTCATAAACCTCTCAATGATCCTCAAAACTCCTCAGTTCCTCTCACAAACCCGAGCTTCTCAACACACTCGACCCACTCGATCCACGCTCCTCCCCCTTCTCCTCATAACTCTCGCAATCCCTGCCGGCCCTTAACAGCTCCTCCCCCATCTCCACATAACTCTCGCAATCCCTGCCGGCCCTTAACAGCTCCTCCCCCATCTCCACATAACTCTCGCAATCCCTGCCGCCCCTTATCAGCTCCTCCCCCATCTCCACATAACTCTCGCAATCCCTGCCGGCCCTTAACAGCTCCTCCCCCATCTCCACATAACTCTCGCAATCCCTGCCGGCCCTTAACAGCTCCTCCCCCATCTCCACATAACTCTAGCAATCCCTGCCGGCCCTTAACAGCTCCTCCCCCATCTCCACATAACTCTCGCAATCCCTGCCGGCCCTTAACAGCTCCTCCCCCATCTCCACATAACTCTCGCAATCCCTGCCGCCCCTTATCAGCTCCTCCCCCATCTCCACATAACTCTAGCAATCCCTGCCGCCCCTTAACAGCTCCTCCCCCATCTCCACATAACTCTAGCAACCCCTGCCGCCCCTTAACAGCTCCTCCCCCATCTCCACATAACTCTAGCAATCCCTGCCGGCCCTTAACAGCTCCTCCCCCATCTCCACATAACTCTCGCAATCCCTGCCGGCCCTTAACAGCTCCTCCCCCATCTCCACATAACTCTCGCAATCCCTGCCGCCCCTTATCAGCTCCTCCCCCATCTCCACATAACTCTCGCAATCCCTGCCGCCCCTTAACAGCTCCTCCCCCATCTCCACATAACTCTAGCAATCCCTGCCGCCCCTTAACAGCTCCTCCCCCATCTCCTCATAACTCTTGCAATCCCTGCCGTCTCATATCAGCTCCTCCCCCATCTCTTCATAACTCTCGCAATCCCTGCCGGCCCTTAACAGAATCCCAGAGCATCTGCCTCGTTCTTCCTCCACTCTACAGAGCAGTAACCCCGCATGCCCGGTGGATGTTTAGAAGAGATTTTAAGGAGATTTCAAGAGAAACACATGTTTCCTTTACTTTAATCCCTCTCTGTGTATCAAAACACAACCATCGTATCATGCACACCCAAACAAAATCCTTAAGTGCTGACAGGTCCCGACTTCCTTACATCGAGATTTGCTTCCTACTCGCTCACAAACCATGTTACTCGATACAGTTCTCTCACAGGGTTACTCGATATAGTTCAGAAACCATTTCTCATGAGGTATTCTCGAAGCTCCTACCCCCCACCCTCCCCCCCTTCCCCCATAATCGTAACAATATATTTGTGTAATAATAATATTTATTTCATGAACACGTTTCAACAAAACTGCTTTGATTAAGAGGGATAAACACACACACACACACACACACACACACACACACACACACACACACACACACACACACACACACACACACACACACACACACACACACACACACACACACACACACCTAAACACACACACACACACACACCTAAACACACACACACACACACACAAACAAAGGTGAGTTTTTTTTTGACCTGTGCGGTCTCCGTCCCCCCTCCTGAAACCCACCCAAGGGTGGAGGAGTTAGCAGCCAACAACAACAATTTCCACACACACAAACAAACACGTACATACATATACGTGCACACACTCATACATATGTATATATATATAAACGGCCAAGTGTCGTGCCACACCGATAGAGGCATCATGTCAGTTTAAAATGCCATGAGTGAATACGCACAGCTTTGCTTCCTGCATGGATAGCTTCAATGTCGCATAGTCAACATATTTTAAAGACCAGTTCGTAGGTCACAAGTAAAGGACTGTGGAGTCATCAAAATGATTTGGCTTTTATTGGACCTCGTCAGGACGACCCACCACAAAATCGTTCACCTTTGACCCCATGGGCACACATGCTGTTATCACCTCCTAGTTTGATAAAGCAGCAAAGCAACAGTTCGTGTCCCATACAGACGAAAATACACTTCGTGCAGTTACGACTGTATGGGACAGAACTGTTGCTTTCCTACTTTATCAAACTAGGAGGTACAAAAAAAATAATACTATATATCTAATTTAACATTAACAA
The DNA here is from genome assembly GCF_964187855.1 of Myxine glutinosa. NCBI lineage: Eukaryota > Metazoa > Chordata > Myxini > Myxiniformes > Myxinidae > Myxine > Myxine glutinosa. The sequence continues at coordinate 1,324,419 of NC_136273.1, read as the reverse complement.
CGCGGAATGATCGAATTACGGAATGACGGACGGACAGACAACGCACCATCCTCCCCAGAACCACATTCCAGGTGAGCTGAAAAGTTGCAAAAACTGATCCCCTTGAGTACACACGTGTCAGCTTCCATTCATCAACAAGGTCATGACACTTGACATAAAATCCTTGCTTTTCTCCAACAACCTCATCTCAGATCATCAATTTGGATCTCAGACATGGCCACTCTACCTTGGACATGCTGCTTCTACTCTCCCAACAATGGATGGAGGTCCTCATTATCAGACATGAGATCAAGACCGTCTCTGGATATATCTGGTGCTTTGGATACAGTCTGCCTGTGGAATCCAAGGCCAGCTCTCCACACATGGCTTCCTAACTTCCTCCACTCTCGTAGTCAAAGTGCGGCTCTCAACGGAATCCTTTCGGCTCCTCTCCCAGTCAAGGATGAAGTGCCCCAAGGCAGGTCTCTGGGCCCACTCCTCTTCCTGATCTTCATCAATGATCTCTCTGACTCTCTGGAAAGTCCTCTTTATCCATTTGCCGATGACTCCACCCTCTGCCCTGACATTCCTCATCCTTCAGACAGGAAGGCAGCAGCCTCTTCAGACCTTGAGAAAAACTCACAACATGGTCCAACACCTTCTCCAAAACGAAGCTGAGTCTCTGGGTCTGGCAAACCCTCCTATCTTCATTCAGAACAACTCGACAATGCTTTGCTGTAGTTAATGTGATAGACATTGATAACTAGAGGCGTGGTTTGATGTAATTAGTGTGAGATAAATTTATAACTAGGTGTCGTGTCCCCGGGGTTAAGACCCCAAGAGGACGAATGACCGAAACTAGCTTTAACTCCGAGGCGTATTTCGAACCTTGGCGGGATTATGTTTTCGCGCGCGAAGGATGAGGCCAAATCTGATCGGAAACACACAGGGTTATTCCGAACTCACAAAACAAAGAAACAAACTAGGACAGAGGGTAAAATTCAACAAATATAAATTTATTTACAGTAATGTAAAACACAACAAAAGGTGAGGTAAACTAAAATTCCTAAATGAGGGACCCTCCATTCAGACTCATATACAAACAGGGGAAAAGATAATGAAAATAAAATGGTGTTTATATTGCCGGCACTTAGCGTTGCCGTTCAAGCGAGGGCGTCGAATGAAGCCGGAAGCACAAAGTGGCCTGCAGCCGCGCGCTGGAAAATCGCCACATGGCGCGAAGCTCCTCTTCGAGTCACCACGAATGTGAGGTGATTTCATGTGGCCGGTCCCCTTTCGCTTTTGACACGCCAAGAGTTCCTCAATCCGCTGTCATATTCCTCCTCCTCCTCACAGCCGCACACACGACCAAAACTGGACCAGCACGACCCATGCCGCCTTCCACCAAGGCACGGAGCCAAAGAGATCGGCGGGACGGCTTCTTCTTCCTCCATTACCATCCAAGGCTTCATGAAGGGACGCAACACAACCACAGCCCTTTGCCAGCACGACCAAGACAAAGCGAGAAGAAGATGGAGAGATATGGCTACCCGCAACCAAACTCAGGACAAGAGAGACGAAAAAAATTTGCGAGACCACATCCCTTTCCTCCAGCTCTCCAATGTTCCACGATGATGTCACACTCTGTCCAATCACCGAGCACTATCCCATCATCCATCATGCCTCAACCAATCACGAAGGCGGAGGCGTGACCTCCTCGTTACGAGTCATCGGGGGGCGGCGTCTACTCGCTGTTCGGGAATTTTCGGATGACGTCGAAGGCCTTGAGGCGGGGTTTACGTGCCGACAGGTTTGTCAGACCTGGAGGTGTGGTGAGCGAATGAGTCCATTTCCTATAGTTGTTGTTTGGCGGGTTGAGTTTTTAAAGAACATTTGGAAAAATTACAAGAGGCATTTACACACAGGGTATTTAACCTTACTGACCCTACATGGATAGCACAACTCCACTCCTCCGTGTGGAGACACCTAAACACTTATCCGGACATTCGACACGACTCAGATACATCGAGATGGCTTCTTCTTCTTCGCGACTTTCGGAGCATGCTAATCTATACGATTCTATCTCGGCTAAGGTATTTCTTGTTTACCCCCCCCCCCCCACCCCCACCTCCTGTACGGTGTGTACCCCGGTTTAGAATAGGTACACCATATCCCTGCATGCCGTAAGAGGCGACTAAAAGGGTTGGCGTCAGGAAGGGCATCCGGCCATAAAAACATTGCCTCAAAAAGAGAACCATGACAATTACAACTACATATGGGCAGGGTACAGCCCGAAGTACCCCATGGGGGACCCTACTCCCTCTCGTCAAAACTCAAGGTGGGGAACCCGATCGAAGCAAGGGTGGAAATCACTCCATTTATGATGACGAAACGTCTGATGCCCGACGTGGAGATCGGTTTCTGAGGTTTGGGACATGGAATGCAGGGACAATGACAGGGAGATCAGGAGAAGTGGTGGAAGTATTGATCAGAAGAAGAGTGGACACATGTTGTGTGCAAGAGACGAGATGGAAGGGAAGTGGTGTGAGAATGGTGAAAGGTAGGCAGGGACAGAAATACAAGTTTGTGTGGCAAGGGTGCCCAGAAGGCGTGAATGGTGTTGATGTCCTGTTTTCTGAGGAGTTTGTCGACAGTGTGGTGAGTGTGACTAGAGTGAGTGAAAGGTTGATGATGGTGAAAATGATGATTGGAAAGCTCTTGGTGAACGTCATCGCGGGATATGCTCCGCAGGTTGGTCAGAGTGATGAAGAGAAGGACAAGTACACATACATTCAAAGTACACCGCCCCATGCCAAATAATTAAATATGCTGCCTCCGGCGCCCGGCAATACCGCAGTGCAGCTCATTGAGGCTGCATTGGGAGGGAGAGGTGTACACTAATTGATTGATTAATTGTATAATTAAAATCAATAAAAGATTATCACAAAATATTTTCATAATCAATTGGCTAATCGCATAACTAAACCACTAGTGCTTCATCCAAAGATGTATCTTTTAGAAATTTAATTAAATAAGTCATTTATAAAAAATTAAATAATTAATTGATTACTCAATAAATAATTAATCGATTAATCAATAAATAATTAATAGATGAAATGATTAATCAATAAATCAAAAATATCCTTGATAGCCACATCACCTGGTCACTCATGTCCAAATATTAGCTTCCCAGCTCAAAAGGTGCCTGAGATATTGGCCAAATGAGAAAGAAAATAAATAAATGATTAATAATGAAAATAAATAAATAATAATCATAAAAAAATTAAATTATTAATCAATTTGGTCAGAGAACACATAAACTACCACTATTTCATCAGAATCTGTAACTTAAAAAAAAAAAAAGTTTTTGTCATTAATCGAATAATTAAATAATTAATCGATTAATTGATTAATTAATAAATCAAAAATATCCTTTGCAGCCAAATCACCTGGTCATTGGCATGTCCAAATATCAGCTTCTTAACTCAAAAGGTGCCTGAGTTAATGGTCAGAAGAGACAGGAAATTTGATTAATTAAATAAGTACTTAATTAATTGCTAATAATTAAATAACTCCTCAATTAATTGATTAATCAAAAAAAAAATACCGTTTTTGACAAAGGACTTGCTCACTATTGTGCCGAAATTTCAGCTTCCTAGCTCAAAGGATGGCTGAGATATCGCCCGGACAAACAAACAAGAAAGATGAAAACAAACAAACAACCAGAGTGAAAACTGAGTACTCTCTTTCAGCGCGCGTCACTGCCGAGCCCCCTTCGGTGCCCAGCAATGACGATTTGCAATGCCTGGAGATGGCATAGGAAAGGAGCGGTGTACAACAAGTTCTGGTGTGCAATAGAGAAGCTGATGGAAAACGTGAAAGATGAGGACGTTGTGGTGGGATGAGACCTAAATGGACATGTGGGAAGGAGTATGGACGGTTTTGAGGGAGTTCATGGGGGTTACGGACATGGTGTGAGAAATGGAGAAGGTGAAAGGATTTTGGAGTTTGCTGATGGAGCTGATTTGTTAATTTGTAATACTCAGTTCCAGAAAGAGGATAACAAGCTTGTTACATACACGTCAGGTTGGTCGACGACAACCGTTGACTACCTGCTGGTGCGTAGGCGAGATAGGGGGCACCTCCAGGACACAAAGGTGATCCCGGGGGAGGAGGCTGTTTCACAGCACCACTTGGTTGTCTGCGACATAAGGGTGAAATGTGCGAGGAGAGCTCGGCGGGTGAAGTACCAACCGATAATGAAGGTGTGGAGGTTGAAAGAGGTGACAGTAAGGGAGGCATTAAAAGAGAGGCTGAGTAGGGTAGAGGATGATGTGGTTGAGCTTGAAAGTGGTTGGATGTAAATGAAAGATAGTCTGTTGGGAGCCGTTGGTGAGGTATGTGGATGGACAAAAGGACCACTGAGGCACTCGGAAACATGGTGGTGGGATGATGAAGTTGGAAAGAAGATTGACGAGAAGAGAAAGAAGTTCAAGGAGTGGCAGAAGGCGAAGGGTATGGGGGCATTAAAGGCAGAGCATGAAAGTTATAAGGCAGCCAAGAAGGCTGCAAAGAAAGAGGCAGCAAAGGCGCAGGAGGCATGTAGGGAAATGTTCGGAGAATGCTTGGATTCGGAAGAGGGTCAGAGAGCGGTATTCAGGATTGCAAAGCAGATAGCGAAGGAGAGTTGTGATGTGATGGGGGTGAGTTGCTTGAAGGATGAAGTAGGACAAATCGTTGTGGACCCAGATGGAATTAAAGGAAGATGGAAGAGATATATGGAAATACTGTTGAATGCAGAGAATGAATGGGATGGCAACAGAGAGAGTAACCCAGTTTTAGGACCGGCAGAGAAGATAACCGAGAAGGAAGTTGAGGAAGCGATAAAAGCAATGAAGAGTAGAAAAGCAGGAGGACCAACGGGAGTTGTGGGAGATATGTTGAAGGCAGCGGGAAATTGGGGTGTGAAGTGAATGACAGAGATCTACAATCTGGTGGTGAAAGAAGGCCGCATTCCAGTGGATTGGGAACTGGGTACCCTCGTTCCTCTATACAAGGGGAAAGGTGACCCTCTGGACTGTGGCTCGTATCGAGCGATAAAGTTATTGGAGCATGGAATGAAGGTATTGGAAAGGGTGTTGGAGAGGAGGATAAGGAAGAAAGTGCAGATTGACGAAATGCAGTTTGGATTTATGCCAGGAAGAGGAACGACAGACGCACTTTTTATTGTGAGGCAGTTGCAGGAGAAATACATGGAGAAGAGGAAGAAGTTCTTTCTTGGGTTTGTTGATCTGGAGAAAGCATTCGATAGGGTTCCACGTGAAGTTGTGACATGGGCATTGAGAAATTAGGAGTGGAGGAATGGTTGATCAGAGTCGTGATGGCAATGTACAAAAGAGCACGCACAGCTGTAAGGACGAAGGACGGGAACAGTGGTGAGTTTGAGGTGAAGGTGGGAGTGCATCAGGGGTCGGTACTAAATCCACTACTACTTGTAGCTGTGATGGAGGTGCTGGCTCGGAACGTAAAGGAAGGTTTACCGTGGGAGTTGTTGTATGCAGATGATCTGGTGTTGATTGCAGAAAGTATGGATGGACTGAAGGAGAAGATGAACAAGTGGAAGGAATGTATGGAGACAAAAGGTCTGAAGGTGAATATCGGAAAAACGAAGGTGATGCCAAGTGGTAAAGCATGTGGTGAGGTGGAAAGAACTGGGAAGTGGCCATGTGCTGTGCGCGCAGGAAGGGTGTCGGAGTGAATTCCATTCAATGTACAATGTGCGCTGAGTGGGTTCATCAAAAATGTAGTGGTTTGAGAGGGTCATTAACCAGTGTGGCAGCTACATTCAAGTGTAAGGTGTGCACAGAGGGAGCTGCAGATGGAGGAAATGTTGAGTTGGATCTTGGAGACAGCGTGAAGCTGGAAGGTGTGAAAACATTTTGTTACCTCGGAGACATGCTGAATGGAGAAGGTGGATCAGACTCGGCAAGGGTTGCTCGAGTGAGATGTGCATGGAAGAAGTTTCGGGAACTGAGTGGCGTGCTGACGAGGAGGGGAGTGTCGTTGAAGCTGAAGGGAAAGGTGTATGCTGCATGTGTGAGAAGTGTTATGATTTATGGGAGCGAGACATGGGTAATTAACGTAGAGCATCAACGAAGGCTGGAAAGGCTGGAAAGGGTGGAAATGTGAATGGTTCGGTGGACGTGCGGAGTATCGTTGAGAGAGAGGAAGACAAATGATGAATTGCGAAAGATGATGGGAATCGAGCCTGTGATGGATGCTGTGAAGAGGAACAGGTTGAGATGGTTTGGTCATGTGTTGAGGAAGGATGAAAGTGACTGGTTGAGAAGAGTGATGGAAATGAATGTAGAAGGAAGTAGAGGACGGGGAAGACCGAGAAAGACTTGGCTAAAGATGGTCGAAGAAGAATGTGGGCAAGGGGGTTAACAAGGAGAGATGCAGAAAATCGGGGAAAATGGAGAACATTGTCATGGGGACCGCAAGGCTAACCCCCGCTCTAGCAGGGAAAATGGCCTTAAAATGCCCCCTCCCCCCCCCCCCACAAACGTAACATAGACAATGCTTTGCTGTTACGTTTGTGGGGGGTAGGGATACCTTAGTCCAGGTAGAATGTATGGACTATTGTCATGTGTGTAGAACACGACATATTTAGAGTGTATAGAACGCGACAATATTGTAGTGTTCCTGGGGATTAATATCCTCCAAGGCAACGGGTAGCCGATCGAGCTTAACACTCCGAGGCGTTCATTACAACTCTGACAGTGTTAATATGCGCAGGGGAGGGGGGCAGCGTGACAATGTTATGAATTAATCAAGCACCACAGTGCAGTGCAGTTTCCACAGTGCAGTAAGTTACTTCATCAGCACATTGAAAGGTTGCACGAAAAGGTAGTACGAGTAAAAAACCACCACTAAACAATGAAAACGAAGAAGGTTGATATGAACTGAGTCTGCAGGCTCAAAACATTTACTGGGAGCTGAAACAAGCATTAAATGCACTGGAAGCACCGGCTCCCAATGTGAGCCATCTGGGGGGTCATGTTATTGTCTTTATGATTATTAATTCCACGGCAGAGTAGCCGCCCTCCGGGCAATCTTTGTTCCGACTCATCCCTTTATTTGGGTCGTGTATAGGTAACAGCGCACTGCCTCAATCACTCCTTAAATACATCTTGGATATATAGCTCAGGTAATTCCAATTGCACTCACTCCAATTGTTGATGGAAGAAACTGCTTCGATCAGTGAATTTCTGTTTTTTTACTTGATGGAATCAAACAAAACTTGCAGTTGTTTCCTTTTGTAAACTGCCTAAGTTTCTTCAACACAATGGACTTTTAACAAAAGTCGGCCTTTGTTGTGGCATCACTCCATATTTCTTAGGCCACAAGCTTGTTTATCAGCCTCCATGCATGTTTGTGGTACCCAAGACAATCTCCAGATTAAGGTATGACGAAACAAGTCCAGAAAATGTTTCCTACACAAACTCTGACGCTACAAGAGGTACTTCACCTTGTATGAGTATCTTGTGTCCGGCGCCCCAGCGGTGGCGGTATTCCGTAGTGAGAATCCCAATGGGTTCCTTTGTGGTCTTAATGGAAGTGCTCCAGATCTTCTCGAGCTGAGAGTATATCTGTCCCACGGTAAGAGGCTCTCCACTCGAGTGGTACACACACAGCTGGAAAAACTGATATTGACACACGCACACATGGAAAAACTGTCATATAGACACACGCACACGCACACATGGAAAAACTGATATTGACAAACGCACACATGGAAAAACTGTCATATAGACACACGCACACATGGAAAAACTGTCATATAGACACACGCACAGCTGGAAAAACTGTCATATAGACACACCTACACATGGAAAAACTGTCATATAGACACACGCACAGCTGGAAAAACTGTCATATAGACACACCTACACATGGAAAAACTGTCATATAGACACACGCACAGCTGGAAAAACTATCATATAGACACACCTACACATGGAAAAACTGCCATATAGACACACGCACACGCACAGCTGGAAAAACTGATATTGACACACGCACACATGGAAAAACTGTCATATAGACACACGCACAGCTGGAAAAACTGATATTGACACACGCACACATGGAAAAACTGTCATATAGACACACGCACACATGGAAAAACTGTCATATAGACACACGCACACGCACAGCTGGAAAAACTGATATTGACACACGCACACATGGAAAAACTGTCATATAGACACACGCACACATGGAAAAACTGTCATATAGACACACGCACACGCACAGCTGGAAAAACTGATATTGACACACGCACACATGGAAAAACTGTCATATAGACACACGCACACATGGAAAAACTGTCATATAGACACACGCACACGCACAGCTGGAAAAACTGATATTGACACACGCACACATGGAAAAACTGTCATTTCGACACACGCACACGCACAGCTGGAAAAACTGATATTGACACACGCACACATGGAAAAACTGTCATGTAGACACACGCACACATGGAAAAACTGTCATATAGACACACGCACACGCACAGCTGGAAAAACTGATATTGACACACGCACACATGGAAAAACTGTCATATAGACACACGCACACGCACAGCTGGAAAAACTTATATTGACACACGCACACATGGAAAAACTGATATTGATACAAACACGCACACATGGAAAAACTGATATTGATACAAACACGCACACATGGAAAAACTGTCGTATGGACACATGCACACATGGAAAAACTGTCATATAGACACACGCACACATGCAAAAACTGATATTGATACAAACACGCACACATGGAAAAACTGTCATATGGACACATGCACACATGGAAAAACTGTCATATTGACACACGCACAGCTGGAAAAACTGATTTTGACACACGCACACATGGAAAAACTGTCATATAGACACACACACTCATGGAAAAACTATCATATAGACACACCTACACATGGAAAATCGGTCATATTGACACACGCACAGCTGGAAAAACTGATTTTGACACACGCACACATGGAAAAACTGTCATATAGACACACACACTCATGGAAAAACTATCATATAGACACACCTACACATGGAAAAACTGTCATATAGACACACACACTCATGGAAAACTATCATATAGACACACCTACACATGGAAAAACGGTCATATTGACACACGCACAGCTGGAAAAACTGATTTTGACACACGCACACATGGAAAAACTGTCATATAGACACACACACTCATGGAAAAACTATCATATAGACACACCTACACATGGAAAAACTGTCATATAGACACACACACTCATGGAAAAACTATCATATAGACACACCTACACATGGAAAAACTGTCATATAGACACACGCACACGCACAGCTGGAAAAACTGATATTGACACACGCACACATGGAAAAACTGTCATATAGACACACGCACACGCACACATGGAAAAACTGATATTGACAAACGCACACATGGAAAAACTGTCATATGGACACACGCACAGCTGGAAAAACTGATATTGACACACGCACACATGGAAAAACTATCATATAGACACACACACACTCATGGAAAAACTGTCATATAGACACATGCACACATGGAAAAACTGTCATATAGACACACACACTCATGGAAAAACTGTCATATAGACACACGCACAGCTGGAAAAACTGATATTGACACACGCACACATGGAAAAACTATCATATAGACACACACACACTCATGGAAAAACTGTCATATTGACACACGCACACATGGAAAAACTGTCATATAGACACACACACACTCATGGAAAAACTGTCATATTGACACACGCACACATGGAAAAACTATCATATAGACACACACACACTCATGGAAAAACTGTCATATTGACACACGCACACATGGAAAAACTGTCATATAGACACACACACTCATGGAAAAACTGTCATATAGACACATGCACACATGGAAAAACTGTCATATAGACACACGCACACATGGAAAAACTGTCATATAGATACACGCACACATGGAAAAACTGTCATAAAGACACACGCACACATGGAAAAACTGTCATATAGACACACGCACACAGGGAAAAACTGTCATATTGACACACGCACACATGGAAAAACTGTCATATAGACACACGCACACATGGAAAAACTGTCATATAGACACACGCACACATGGAAAAACTGTCATATAGACACACGCACACATGGAAAAACTGTCATATAGACACACGCACACATGGAAAAACTGTCATATAGACACACGCACACATGGAAAAACTGTTATATAGACACACACACACATGGAAAAACTGATATTGATACAAACACGCACACATGGAAAAACTGTCATATGGACACATGCACACATGGAAAAACTGATATTGATACAAACACGCACACATGGAAAAACTGTCATATGGACACATGCACACATGGAAAAACTGTCATATAGACAAACACACACGTGGAAAAACTGTCATATGGACACACGCACACATGGAAAAACTATCATATAGACAAACACACACATGGATAAACTGTCATATAGACACATGTACAGTGTACACATGGAAAAACTGTCATATGTACACATGGAAAAACTGTCATATAGACACTCACACATGGAAAAACTGTCATATACACACTCACACATGGAAAAACTGTCATATGGACACACACTGTGCATTTCATTTGGCATCACACAAAGATACTCGAAGGAATGTTCGTAGGTGCTATATCATGTAGATTACATGATAAACATGACCAAACTGACAATCACAGTTTCCCATTTTGCTAATAACCAATTATGATGTTTTGACAAAGTCTCCATTGATATTTATCCATGTCCATTGGTGAGAGGAAAACAGACTGAAAGGACAAAACATGTATGAACATCCAGGAGAATGCACAGAAACCGTCATGATGTGGATGCTCACCATGTAGTTGTGTGCTCACAGTGTAGTTGTGTGCTCACCATGTAGTTGTGTGCTCACAGTATAGTTGTGTGCTCACAGTGTAGTTCTTAGCTCACCGTGTAGTTGTGGCCACCGTGATGTGTGCTCAACGTGTAGTTGTGTGCTCACTGTGTAGTTGTGTGCTCACAGTGTAATTGTGTGCTCACAGTATAGTTGTGTGCTCACCGTGTAGTTGTGGCCACCGTGATGTGTGTGCTCACCATGTAGTTGTGTGCTCACCATGTAGTTGTGTGCTCACAGTGTAATTGTGTGCTCACAGTATAGTTGTGTGCTCACAGTGTAGTTGTGTGCTCACCGTGTAGTTGTGGCCACCGTGATGTGTGTGCTCACCATGTAGTTGTGTGCTCACCATGTAGTTGTGTGCTCACAGTGTAATTGTGTGCTCACAGTATAGTTGTGTGCTCACAGTGTAGTTGTGTGCTCACCGTGTAGTTGTGGCCACCGTGTAGTTGTGGCCACCGTGATGTGTGGGCTCACCATGTAGTTGTGTGCTCACAGTGTAGTTATGTGCTCACCGTGTAGTTGTGGCCACCGTGATGTGTGTGCTCACCGTGTAGTTGTGTGCTCACAGTGTAGTTATGTGCTCACTGTGTAGTTGTGGCCACCGTGATGTGTGCTCACCGTGTTGTTGTGTGCTCACAGTGTAGTTGTGGCCACCGTGATGTGTGTGCTCACAGTGTAGTTGTGCTCACAGTGTAGTTGTGTGCTCACCGTGTAGTTGTGTGCTCACCGTGTAGTTGTGTGCTCACCGTGTAGTTGTGTGCTCACAGAGTAATTGTGTGCTCACAGTGTAGTTGTGTGCTCAGAGTAGTTGTGTGCTCAGTGTAGTTGTGTGCTCACAGAGTAGTTGTGTGCTCACCGTGTAGTTGTGTGCTCACAGTGTAGTTGTGTGCTCACCGTGTAGTTGTGTGCTCAGAGTAGTTGTGTGCTCACAGAGTAGTTGTGTGCTCACAGAGTAGTTGTGTGCTCACAGTGTAATTGTGTGCTCACAGAGTAGTTGTGTGCTCACCGTGTAGTTGTGCTCTCACAGTGTAATTGTGTGCTCACAGTGTAGTTGTGTGCTCACAGTGTAGTTGTGTGCTCACAGTGTAGTTGTGTGCTCACAGAGTAGTTGTGTGCTCACCGTGTAGTTGTGTGCTGACAGTGTAGTTGTGTGCTCACCGTGTAGTTGTGTGCCACCGTGATGTGACGTGGCGGCGGATTCATGACGCTGTAGTCCACAATGGTGTCACGTCGAGGGCCTGGTACTCGGCATGATGAAAATATTTTGTAGTACTGGTCCATGCACAGCGGCTTTCCATTCTTGTAACCCTGTGGTAAATTCCCCCTGCAAGAACCACGTGACAAGATGTGCAATAAGTAGAGGCCTCCATCCCAAAGCCTCCACCCCTGAGCTTCCATTCCAGAGCCTCCATCCAAGACCCTCCATCCCAGATCCTCCACCCCAGATCCTCCACCCCAGATCCTCCACCCCAGATCCTCCACCCCAGATCCTCCACCCCAGATCCTCCACCCCAGATCCTCCACCCCAGAGAACTCCATCCCAGAGCCTCCATCCCGGAGCCTCCACCCCATAGCCTCTACCCCAGAGCCTCCATCCCAGAGCCGCCACCCAAGAGCCTCCATCCCAGAGCCTCCACCCAGGATCCTCCACCCCAGAGCCTCCACCCCAGAGCCTCCACCCCAGAGCCTCCATCCCAGAGCCTCCAGCCAAGAGCCTCCATCCCAGAGCCGCCATCCAAGAGCCTCCATCCCAGAGCCGCCATCCAAGAGCCGCCATCCAAGAGACTCCATCCCAGAGCCTCCATCCTAGGAGCCTCCACCCCAGAGCCTCCATCACAGAGCCTCCATCACAGAGCCTCCATCCCAGAGCCTCCATCCCAGAGCCTCCATCCTAGAGCCTCCATCCCAGAGCCTCCATCCCAGAGCCTCCATCCCAGAGCCTCCATCCCAAAGCCTCCACCCAAGAGCCTCCATCCCAGAGCCTCCATCCCAGAACCTCCATCCCAGGAGCCTCCACCCCAGAGCCTCCATCCCAGATCCTCCACCCTAGAGCCTCCACCCCAGAGCCTCCATCCCAAAGCCTCCACCCAAGAGCCTCCATCCCAGAGCCTCCATCACAGAGCCTCCACCCAAGAGCCTCCATCCCAGAGCCTCCATCCCAGATCCTCAATCCTCGGAGCCTCCACCCCAGAGCCTCCACCCCAGAGCCTCCACCTCAGAGCCTCCATCCCAGAGCCTTCACCCCAGAGACAAAGAAAAGTAAAAAAAACAATGGGTTTTTTGTTGTTAAACAAGCGCGTCCTGTCTGGCGCCATCAGTTGGTGCACGTTAAAGATCCCACGGTGATCTTGGCGAAGAGTAGGCGAGCTATCGCCGGCTCTGTGGCCAAATTACACATTGTTGCCCTAACCCGAAAGGTAACTAAACCCTTCAATGATGCTGCATCAGTGGCACAGGCACCCATGATGCTTCCAGCATCCATGTGGTGCACACTGAAAACACAAGAAAAAAGCAGAAGAAGAAAAAGATTGTGTATATGTTGCAGTACATTCCAACATGCTACAAATGCTACTTCCATTAAATGGAAGAATGGAATTAAATGGAATGGAATTAAATGGAATGGAATTAAATGACAAATTTTGTCCAACTTATGTTAAGAACATCAGCTTTAAAAATGGAGACAATTCTGCTTGTTCCGTGACTTTCCACGTGATTGTCCATATCCTCGTCATATGTGAAACCTTTGAGCCTTACCTGGGCCTCTGGTGGTGGCATCTCTGTTTTGTTAATGCCTTGTGAACCCGTTAGTACGAGACTGTCACCATTATGGCAGGGACAGGGTGCTTGGCATACCATAATGGCATTAAGATGGCAGGGCAGGGTGCTTGGCATACCATTATGGCATTAAGATGGCAGGGGCAGAATGTTTGGAATACCATTATGGCATTAAGATGGCAGGGACAGGGTGCTTGGCATGTCATTATGGGATTAAGATGGCAGGGGCAGGGTGCTTGGCATACCATAATGACATTAAGATGGCAGGGGCAGGGTGCTTGGCATACCACTATGGTATGAAGATGGCAGGGACAGGGTGCTTGGCATACCATTATGGCATTAAGATGGCAGGGACAGGGTGATTGGCACACCATTATGGCATTAAGATGGCAGGGGCAGAATGTTTGGAATACCATTATGGCATTAAGATGGCAGGGACAGGGTGCTTGGCATGTCATTATGGGATTAAGATGGCAGGGGCAGGGTGCTTGGCATACCATAATGACATTAAGATGGCAGGGGCAGGGTGCTTGGCATACCACTATGGTATGAAGATGGCAGGGACAGGGTGCTTGGCATACCATTATGGCATTAAGATGGCAGGGACAGGGTGATTGGCACACCATTATGGCATTAAGATGGCAGGGACAGGGTGCTTGGCATACCATTATGGGATGAAGATGGCAGGGGCAGGGTGCTTGGCATACCATTATGGCATTAAGATGGCAGGGGCAGGGTGCTTGGCATACCATTATGGCATTAAGATGGCAGGCACAGAGTACTTGGCATACCATTATGGCATTAAGATGGCAGCGGCAGGATGCTTGGCATACCATTATGGCATTAAGATGGCAGGCACAGGGTGCTTGGCATACCATTATGGCATTAAGATGGCAGGGACAGGGTGCTTGGCATACCATTTTGGCATGAGGATTACAGCAGCAGGGTGCTTGGCATACCATTATGGCATTAAGAAGGCAGGGGCAGGTGGTTGGCATACCATTATGGCTTCTCCAAATCACACCCAAATACCTCTCTCGACACACCACTTGTCCACGGTAAAAATAACTCCATGGTATCTGTTACGTGCTCCACCCCAACCCCCCTGGTCACGGTGTACCTCCGAGCCCCGAGAGGAGATACGGCAGAAAAATGTGTTCTTCTGTATGTCAAAGATCATTGGTGAAGCCACACCAATTGTTACCAACCAACAAATATTGTATTAAGATCACACAAGAATAACAACACAAAAACAATAGTAATCAATTGTACAACAAATAGTATATCATTCCTATGATGGTACCATCAGGTTCGTACAATATAACTCCCTGTGCTCCAAGTGAGTGAAAAGAGGAGGATTCCCAATGTCTCTATTCCCACATCAAGCCAAAGTCGTATTCCGGCATCAAGCCAAAGTCATATTCCGTCATCCAGCCAAAGTCGTATTCCGGCATCAAGCCAAAGTCGTATTCCGGCATCAAGCCAAAGTCAATCCGCTCCAGCGATCGTCAGAACGATGTCTAATCGAGACCAGAATCCCGTTCGGATGACAGCCACAGCCATGCGGCCAAAGCTGCGCAAAGGTGCCCTCAAGGCAATGGGGAAATCCAAAGGTGCCCTCCAGGCGACCGAGAAATCACACCCTCGGGTATGGACGTTTCACCGCTCCAAATCGGCCAACTGCAGATTTACCTTCAAAATCCACGTTACAAACACACACCCCAGATAAATGTCTGGAGGCGGTGAAAACGGCTGAAGCGAAGCAAAGAACCTTGCGCGATGCGCAAAGCACGCGAGTCAAAATGGCCGACAGCCCGTTGTCAAGGCGTAACGGCACGACGATGATTTTCCTCGGAATCAACCGCCAAAAACCTGACACGCAGGTTGATCTGTCACAGCGATAATAACTCTGTCGCAAGAATCCCTTTCCCGGGAAACCCGAAAGTACACTCGTGACCGCCGCCGTTCGTCACCGTTTGCTCCAGACCAAGAAGCAGCTCGGCTTTCTTGTCCGACTCACTCGCTCTGCGTTCTTTTTTTCTCTTCCTCTTCGTCGTCGTTCGGTTCCGGTTTCATTTAAAACATTAACTTTTTTACCTTTTGGAAAATTGTATTATCTATTTCCCTTAAACGACAACAATAATAGTACATGGAATCAAAAGTGTTTACAGTGGATGAAAACCACAACAACAGAAGTGATGAATCCTTAACACTTCCCCCCCCCCCTCAAGAAAGAAAGTTTGAACATAGTGAAAACTTTCTTTGCAGGCAAAAACTCTTTTAACAAACAAAAGTAAAACTCACACACAAATTATCAATTCCCATGAGCAACAATAATTAATATTTCCCAAAATAAAGCAACAAAACTTCCAAACCACCGACATAAATTTCCAAAGTTAGTTCACTCCGGACAAAGCATCAGCAACGACATTGTCCCTGCCCTTTACATGCTCAATTTCCAAGTTGAACTCCTGCAAAGCCAAACTCCATCTCATCAACCTCTGGTTTTTATTTTTCATTTTTTGAATGAAGGTTAAGGGGTTGTGATCAAAAATCCAAAGCCAAGCAAATCTATAGCACTTTTTGAAGGAGGCCGAGCTGAGAGCCAGGTTTCATGGTGGTTGGGTGGTGAGGCCTGGAAGTATTCACTGCATGGACGCATTTAGGAACGTGGAGTTCACGGGTTAATCCGTGTAGGAATCTTGGCTCGGCTGCTCCTGAGCACTCAGTGCTTCCAACTCTTCTCTTGATCATAAAAATCATAATCACAGTTGTAGAGTCGGGTGCTGTAGTCACGTGAGTAGCGGTCCCCATCTCGGGTACCACAGTAATAGTCATCCCGTCGAGAGTTGCCAAAACTGCGCTGCTGCTGCTGGGAGCCTCCGTAGTAATCACGACTGCGGCCGCCACCAAAACTACTACTCCCACCCCGGGAGCCATAGCCACCCCTGAAACTACCTCCACGTTTTCCTCCGCTGTAGCCCCCTCGACGCCCATGGCCTGCCTTATCTACTGTTATCGTCCGACCATCCAAATCCTTGCCATTCAAATCCTGTTCTGCATCTTTGGCGTCCTTTGTGTTTTCAAACGTGACAAACCCAAACCCTCTCGACTTTTGCGTCTCCCTGTCTTTTATCAGCAGCACTTCCAAGAGTGGTCCATATTTGCCGAAGATAGAGTCCAGAACATCTTCCTTTGTGTTGAAGTTCAGTCCACCTACAAAGAGCTTGCCAACATTGCCTCCATCCATGACTTGTATGTGCTGACACTTAGTTTCAGGGTACTCGACAGGACGTGACTGTGCAAAGCGTGACGTCAGTACCTTCTCCTTCTCTTCAGAGCACTTCCTACCCATAGCACGAGTCGCGGCACAGGATGGAAAGATACCCGGAATCTCCTGCTCTAACTGTGCGGTGTTATTTTCCATACTAGGCTTTTCAACAAACATCGGATTACCAGACTCTCGACCACCGGCCAAATCATTCCCGATAATAAAAGAGACTCCCTCTACAGGAAGAGTGGCTTGTAAACCTACGGTGACCGGTCCTGACACCAAATCAGACTTAAAATGGATGACATGAAGTGGAGCTTTAACATAGCCACCAACCCCCTGTAGAAGGACACTAACACCAGTAGCCGTCTTCTCTGACAATGGCAAAATGCCTTCAAGCATCAAAGATTGATGTGCTCCTGTGTCCCTCAATACCCTAACAGGTCTCTGGTTCGTTAAGTCTCCATCTAGTGACACAAACCCCTCTGAAATAAAAGGTTTGTAACCCTCTTGAACAAGGTCGTTCTGTGATGCCGTAACTTTGGCGTGGGAACCTTCACAAGGCATTGTCCTCCAAGGACGATTTCTCGCATTTGCCAATGCATTCGGAGTTGTACTAGTCTGACTCCGCTCCTGTTTCCTTTTCAGGGCGTAACATTGGGACATCAAATGCCCAGGTTTCTGGCAAAAAGCGCAAGTAGGCCCGGAGGAACAACTCGTGTTCTGCCTCAGGCCTCCCGAAAGATAAGTCTGTCTTGGAACTGTAGTCTTCTGATCCCTAAAAGTCACGGTATCAGATTTGTCCTCATAGTCATCTCGAGGCCGCCTCCATGAATATTTATTCTCCGAACCTGATTTACCATAACTCCCCTGGCTAACTCTAGGCGGGAAGTTAGGTTTGTGGAACCCCATCCTGTGCGTCAAGGCATAGTCATCTGCCACGGTTGCTGCCTCATACAACTCGGGTACTTTCTTTTCATCCAGATGTACTTTAATGTCCGCATGGACACACTGTTTGAATTCCTCCACCAAGATCAATTGTCGCAACCGGTTGAAGTCTTTCCCAATCCCCTTTGAGTCACACCACCGATCAAACATGGTTTCCTTCATTCTGGCAAACTCCACATGGGTCTCACTCTCCCTCTTCCTGGCATTCCTGAATTTTTGCCGGTAAGCTTCAGGGACCAATTCATAGGCTTTGAGAATGGTTTTCTTCATTTTCTCATAATCTGCACATTGGTCAATCGGTAAAGCCGAATAGATATCTTGAGCTTTACCCACCAAAAGACTTTGCACTAACATAGTCCAGGACCCCACAGGCCATTTTAGCATTTGAGCCACTTTCTCAAAGTGTAAAAAAACTTGGCTACTGAAGGAGCTCGGGCTCCCACGTCGATCGGAAAAATGGACGCGACAAAAAGCTGGAATTCGTCCGAGTTGCTTTATTCAAACAAAACACTCAGGTACCCTGAAAAGCCCGTTTATCGGGCAGCAATATATATACACACATTATCCCGGAGCGTTTGCCCAGGAAAGGCGAGAGGGGGCGTGGCCGAGCGTCCTGGCTGCGGCCTGGCAAGTTGAGGACGAGCCTGCCCGGGCATGCCCGGGCGTCCCGACCGAGGCCTGGCAAGTTGAGCGCGGGCCTGCCCGGGCATCCTGGACGAGCCCGGCATGGTGATCGCTCCGCGTCCTTGATAGGTGCAAGGCGATTGTGAAAACCCAGCGGTAGCCGCTACACACGTCCCCCCAGAATCGACTTGCACCGGCAGGGTCAATTTGAAGGGGGTCCTGATGACCCGGCCGAAGCGACCCCTGGCAGGTCGTGGGGGGGGGGGGGGGTCCGGTGTGGTGGTGGGCGGTCGAGTGGGGGGCACCGTGGACGGGGGGCGGCCTCGCCGCGGCGGAAGGGCCACCCGTGGTGGTTGGTCGACGTCCACGTGCGCCGGCTTGAGGCGGTCCACCGCAATCCGGTCCGACCTGCCGCCGATGTCGATGACGAAGGACTTGTCGTCCCGTCGCAGGACCCGGAAGGGCCCGTCGTACGGCGGCCGGAGTGGCCCCCGATGTGCGTCGTGATGCACAAAAACATACTCCGCTGTGCGAAGTGCTGGGGGGACGTAGGACTGGGGGTCACCGTGGTGGGATGTTGGCACGGGGGCAAACCGTCGGGCAGCCTCCTGGAGGTCCGAGCGCTGGTGAGCTGCGGACCAGGGACTGGTAGCGTCGGGCACGAATTCGCCCGGGACGCGTAGCGCCTGGCCGTAGACAAGCTCGGGGGTGGATGCCTGGAGGTCCTCCTTGGGGGCCGTGCGGAGGCCCAAAAGGCCCCACGGCAGCCGGTCGGCCCAACCGCCATCTTGAAGGCCGGCCATGAGCGCGGCCTTCATGGAGCGGTGGAATCGCTCGCACAACCCGTTTGCTTGGGGGTGGTAGGCCGTAGTACGGTGGAGCTTGACCCCCAGGTTGCGGGCGACCGCGCCCCACAGCTCGGAGGTGAACTGTGGTCCGCGGTCTGATGAGATGTCCGCCGGTGCGCCAAAGCGGGCGACCCAGGTGGCGATGAAAGCCTGCGCCACGTCGGCGGTGGTGGTGGAGATGAGGGGAACGGCCTCCGGCCACCTGGTGGTCCTGTCCACCATGGTGAGCAGGTGTGTGAACCCCCGTGACGGGGGGAGGGGGCCCACCAGATCCACGTTGACGTGGTCGAAACGTCGTTCGGGCACGGTGAAAGGTGCCAGCGGGGCCTGGGTGTGTCGGTGGACCTTGGCCCGTTGGCAGGCTGTGCAGGTGCTGGTCCAATCGCGGACGTCCCGATGAAGGCCGTGCCAGACGAATCGCGCCGACACCAGCTTCTGGGAAGCTTTCCGGCCCGGGTGGGAAAGGCCGTGGAGGGAGGCGAAGATGCGGCGTTGCCAGGTGACGGGCACGATGGGGCGAGGCTGGCCTTGGGAGACGTCGCAGAGCAGGACAGTGTCCGCGAAGGGGATGTCGGCCAGGCGGAGGCCCGTGTCCGCCGCCTGGAGGGCTTGCACCGTGGTGTCGGTGGTTTGGTCCGCCGCCATAAGCGCGAAGTCCACGCCCAGGTGGACCGCGTTCGCGCTGGCCCGGGAAAGACAGTCGGCCACGGCGTTGTTTTTGCCGGTGACGTGCCGGATGTCCGTGGTAAACTCCGACACGGCGGAGAGGTGGCGCTGTTGGCGGGCCGACCACGGCTCCGTGACCTTGGCCATTGTGTAAACCAACGGCTTGTGGTCGACGAACGCCGTGAAAGGTCGGCCCTCCAGGAGGTGGCGGAAATGGCGGACGGCCAGGTGTAGACCGAGGAGCTCACGGTCAAATGTGCTGTATTTGAGTTCGTTCGGCCGGAGCTGCCGGCTGAAAAAAGCGAGTGGCTGCCAAACCCCGTTCACCCATTGCTCATGTACGACGCCCACCGCGTAGTCGGAGGCATCCGTGGTGAGGGCGATGGGAGCGTTGAGCACCGGGTGAGCGAGCAGTGTTGCGTCGGCGAGGGCCCGCTTTGAGCTTTGGAAGGACGCGTCCATTGCTGCGGACCAGGCAATGTCGTGCTTGGCCGGCTTGCCCCGGAGGGCTTCGTAGAGGGGTCGCATGAGTTGAGCAGCGCGGGGCACGAAGTGGTGATAAAAATTCACCATTCCCAGGAATTCCTGCAGGGCCTTTATGGTGCGGGGACGCGGGAACGTGGTGATGGCCTCGACCTTGGTTGGCAGCGGCACGGCCCCGTTCTTGGTGATGTGGTGGCCCAAAAAATCAATGGCCGTCGTGCCGAAGTGGCATTTGGCCGGGTTGACGATGAGGCCGTGCTCGCTGAGGCGCCCGAACAGTGTTCAGAGGTGGAGGAGGTGCTCGGCCCGGGACGTGCTGGCGACGAGGATGTCGTCCAGGTAAACGAAAAGGAACAGCAGCTCACGCAGCACGCCGTCCATCAAGTGTTGGAACACCTGAGCCGCGTTCTTGAGACCAAACGGCATCCGTAAGAATTCGAATAAGCCGAACGGCGTGATGACTGCCGTTTTAGGGACGTCGGCCGCCCTGACAGGTACCTGGTGATAACCCCGTATGAGATCAATTTTCGAAAAAATGACCCGTCCCGCCAGATGGGCGGAGAAGTCTTGGATGTGCGGGATCGGATACTTGTCGGGGGTGGTAGCGTCGTTAAGGCGGCGGTAGTCGCCACATGGGCGCCAGCCGCCCCCTGGCTTTGGGACGATGTGTAGTGGCGAAGCCCACGCGCTATCGGAGCGCCGCACGATGCCGAGGTGTTCTAAAGCGTCGAACTCGGCTTTGGCCACGGCGAGCTTGGCTGGGTCGAGGCGGCGGGCTCTGGCGTAGACCGGCGGGCCCGTGGTTGGTATGTGGTGCTCGATCCCATGCCGTACTGCGACGGCCGAAAACGTCGGCCGCGTGAGGGCCGGGAACTCCGTGAGCAGGCGAGCAAACTCGTTCGCCGCCGGGAGGGCGCATGCCAGCTCGGTCGGCGCGGAGCTGCTCAATGTGCATACCAGGGAGCTGAAGGTTTCGGCGTTGATTAAACGACGCCGTTGGACGTCCACCAGCAGTCCATGTGCGCAGAGGAAGTCGGCGCCTAGCAGAGCCATGGGCACGTTTGCGGTTACAAACGTCCAAGCAAAGCGTTGGCCGCCGAAGCAGAGGGTGACGTTGCGCGGGCCGAAGGTGCGGATGGCCGATCCGTTGGCCGCAACCAAGGAGGGGCCGCAAACCGCGGACTGCCTGTCCTGGTCAGAGGCGGGTATGACGCTCAGTTAGGCGCCGGTGTCACACAGGAAGCGCCGTCCGGACGCTTTATCCATGATGAACAGTAAGTTGCCCATGTGGCCGGCGCTCATGGCTGGTAATGAACGCCGGCCCGGCCGTTTCCCGGCCTGCCGAAGGTGCACGGGGGTCGGCATGTCCGGGCCTTCTGTCCGAACCTGGCATGATAGTAACACCACGCTTGGTCAGGTGGAGGCCCCGGTCGTCGTGCTGGAGGTGGTCGGCTCGGTGTAGCGGCCGCCAATTGCGTCGGCAGTTCGGTCGTCGACCGTGCCGGGTGCTCGGGCGCCATGGGTGTTGCGTCGGACGGCGGTGGGCCCCAAGTCGCTGCTGCGATGCGCTGGCCTGCGGCGGGGATCTTGTCGGCTTCCCTGGCAAGGGCACGGGGATCCGTGATCGTCGTGCTTGCCAGGGCGAGGCGTACCGGGCTAGGCAGCTGACGGAGGAACAGCTCCCGGAACAGGAATGCCGGAGAGTGCTCGCCGAGCAGCGAAAGCATGTAGTCCATTCGCTCGGAAGGGCGCGTGTCGCCGAGCTCGGGCAGGTCGAGCAGGCGCTGTGCGCGTTCCGCCGATGGGAGGGCGAAAGCGTCGAGGCGGAGCTTTTTAATCACGCCATATTTGTCAGCGGCTGGCGGGCTCTCGAGGAGGCTCAGGGCGCGGGCCGCGGTGGCTGAACCGAGCGCTGCTACCACATGGTGGAAGCTGGTGTCGTCGGCCGTGATGCCTCGCAGGGCGAACAGGGAGTCCGCCTGTGCGAACCAAACCGCCGCGTGAGCCTCCCAGAAGGTAGGCAGTTTAAGGGCCACTGCCGTGTCCATGTTGGTAGGTCACCAATGAAGGAGCTCGGGCTCCCACGTCGATCCGAAGAATGGATGCGACAAAAAGCTGGAATTCGTCCGAGTTGCTTTATTCAAACAAAACACTCGGGTACTCTGAAAAGCCCGTTTATCGGGCAGCAATATATAGACACACATTATCCCGGAGCGTTTGCCCAGGAAAGGCGAGAGGGGGCGTGGCCGAGCGTCCTGGCTGCGGCCTGGCAAGTTGAGGGCGAGCCTGCCTGGGCATCCTGGACGAGCCCGGCATGGTGATCGCTCCGCGTCCTTGATAGGTGCAAGGCGATTGTGAAAACCCAGCAGTAGCCGCTACACTACCTCCTTTTCATTGAAGGGTGGAACCAGCCTCACATGCCTACCAACATCCCAAGTGTTCTGACTAGTTGTCGAACTAGCCGGCATGGATACTACTTCTCTCCGTTCTCCCATTAATTCCAGCTCTTTGAGTTTAAGTTCCTTCTGATACTCCATGTCACGTTCCTTTAACTCCCTTTCGGCTTTCCTTTCCTCTGCTCTTTCCTCTGCTCTTCTTTTTCTTCAGCTCTCCTTTCCTCTGCTCTTCTCTCCTCGAGTTCGAGTTCCTGTTCTGCTCTTCTTTCCTCGAGTTCTCGTTCCTGTTCTGCTCTTTCCTTTTCTGCTTTCCTTTCCTCTGCTTTTAACCTTCCCTGGCTCTGCAGTTGCATCTCCATTTTCCAGAGCTCCGCATTTTCTTTTTCCTCGGGTAATCAATCCAAGGCTACCTCTTTCCATATTCCTTGTCCCACCAGAGATTCTACCACCAATGTCTGCATCTCTGCTTTCTTCATATGAGCTCGGACCTCCAAATTAAAATGTTTGGCCAATATCAAGAGTTCCGATCTTTTTAACGCTTGGAGCTGTGCCTCATTAGGGGATGCCGCAAACTTTTCTGCATCAAACACCATGATGACTATTAGTTAACACCTGTTAACCTTCACACAAAAAAATTTTACATTTTTTTTTTTTTTGAAAATTTGGGAATGTTAGAAAAATTCCAAATTTGGAATTTTGGGAATGTTAGGGAATTCTATCCCGGACGAGCCCCCAATTTCTATTACGTGCCCCTCCCCAACCCCCCTGGTCATGGTGTACCTCCGAGCCCTGAGAGGAGTCGTGGCAGAAAAATGTGTTATTCTGTATGTCAAAGATCAATGGTGAAGCCACACCAATTGTTACCAACCAACAAATATTGTATTAAGATGACACAAGAATAACAACACAAAAACAATAGTAATCAATTGTACAACAAAGAGTATATCATTCCTATGATGGTACCATCAGGTTCGTACAATATAACTCACTGTGCTCCAAGTGAGCGAAAAGAAGAAGATTCCCAACGTCTCTATTCCGGCATCAAGCCAAAGTCGTATTCCGGCATCCAGCCAAAGTCGTATTCCGGCATCCAGCCAAAGTCGTATTCCGGCATCAAGCCAAAGTCGATCCGCTCCAGCGATCGTCAGAACGATGTCTAATCGAGACCAGAATCCCGTTCGGATGACAGCCACAGCCACGCGGCCAAAGCTGCGCTAAGGTGCCCTCAAGGCGACTGGGAAATCCAAAGGCACCCTCCAGGCGACTGAGAAATCACACCCTCGGGTATGGACGTTTCACGGCTCCAAATCGGCCAACCGCAGATTTACCTTCAAAATCCACGTTACACACACACACCCCAGATAAACGTCTGGAGGCGGTGAAAACGGCTGAAGCGAAGCAAAGAACTTTGCGCGATGCGCAAAGCGCGCGGGTCAAAATGGCCGACGGCCCGTTCTCGAGGCGTAACGGCATGACGATGATGTTCCTCGGAATCAATCGCCAAAAACCTGACACGTAGGTTGATCTGTCACAGCGATAACAACTCTGTCGCAAGAATCCCTTTCCCGGGAAACCTGAAAGTTCGCTAGTGACCTCCGTTCGTCAACGTTTACTCCAGACCAAGAAGCAGCTCGGCTTTCTTGTCCGACTCACTCGCTCCGCCTTCTTTTTTCTCTTCCTCTTCGTCGTCGTTCGGTTCCGGTTTCATTTAAAACATTAACTTTTTTACCTTTTGGAAAATAGTATTATCTATTTCCCTTAAACGACAACAATAATAGTACATGGAATCAAAAATGTTTAAGGTGGATGAAAACCACAACAACGGAAGTGACGAATCCGTAACAGTATCTTTCAGTCAAAACCAAGCCCATGAATTTTTTTTTGTTGTTTTGTATACAGAGTCGAGGCTCGTGAAAGAGCTAACATTGGGTAAATTTACCCATTTACCCATTTACCCATTCTTTGGGTAAATCATAAATTCCTGTCTGCATAATAATGGGAGTTTCCAATTTGTACTGCGTTATGCTGCCAGCATGGGAGACCCACTTGGAGCTTCATTGGTAGCCTTGCCAGCATGGGAGACCCACTTGGACCTTCATTGGTAGCCTTGCCAGCATGGGAGACCCACTTGGGCCTTCATTGGTAGCCTTGTCAGCATGGGAGACCCACTTGGGCCTTCATTGGTAGCCTTGTCAGCATGGTAGACCCACTTGGAGCTTCATTGGTAGCCTTGCCAGCATGGGAGACCCACTTGGACCTTCATTGGTAGCCTTGCCAGCATGGGAGACCCACTTGGGCCTTCATTGGTAGCCTTACCAGCATGGGAGACCCACTTGGGCCTTCATTGGTAGCCTTGTCAGCATGGGAGACCCACTTGGACCTTCATTGGTAACCTTGTCAGCATGGGTAGCCAGGTGTTCTTTTTTGGGGGTGTTTTGAGGGGTGGGAATGGTTTTCTTTTTTGGGGGGTTTTGAGGGGTGGGAGTGGTTTACTTTTTTGAGGGGTTTTGAGGGGTGGGAGTGGTTTTCTTTTTGGGGGGGTTTTGAGGGGTGGGAGTGGTTTTCTTTTTGGGGGGGGGGGGTTTGAGGGGTGGGAGTGGTTTTCTTTTTTGGGGGGTTTTGAGGGGTAGGAGTGGTTTACTTTTTTGGGGTGTTTTGAGGGGTGGGAGTGGTTTTCTTTTTTGGGGGGTTTTGAGGGGTGGGAGTGGTTTACTTTTTTGGGGGGTTTTAAGGGGTGGGAGTGGTTTTCTTTTTTGGGGGGTTTTGAGGGGTGGGAGTGCTTTTCTTTTTTGGGGGGTTTTCAGGGGTGGGAGTGGTTTTCTTTTTTGGGGGGTTTTGAGGGGTGGGAGTGGTTTTATTTTTTGGGGGGTTTTGAGGGGTAGGAGTGGTTTACTTTTTTGGGGGGTTTGGAGGGGTGGGAGTGGTTTTATTTTTTGGGGGGTTTTGAGGGGTGGGAGTGGTTTTCTTTTTTGGGGGGATTTAATAATAATAAATAACAAGTACAGACACATTCAAAGTACACCGCCCCCATGCCAAATAATTAAATATCCTACAGCGCGGCAATACCGGGCGCCTTTGGCGCCGGCAATACCGCAATGCAGCTCATTGAGTCTGCATTGGGAGGGAGAGGTGTACACTAATTGATTGATTAATTGTATAATTAAAATCAATAAAAGCTTATCACAAAATATTTTCTTAATCAATTGGCTAATAGCATAACTAAACCACTAGTGCTTCATCCGAAGATGTATCTTTTAGAAATTTAATTAAATATGTCATTAATAAAAAATTAAATAATTAATTGATCAATCAATAAATAATTAATTGATTAATCAATAAATAATTAATCGATTAAATGATTAATCAATACATCAAAAATATCCTTGATAGCCTCATCACTTGGTCACTCATGTCCAAATATTAGCTTCCGAGCTCAAAAGGTGCCTGGGTTATTGGCCAAATGAGAAAGAAAATAAATAAATGATTAATAATGCAAAGAAATAAATAATAATCATAAAAAAATTAAATTATAAACAATTCGGTCAGAGAACACATAAACCACCACCATTTCATCAGAATCTGTAACCTAAAAAAAAAATTTTTTTGGTCATGAATCGAATAATTAAATAATTAATCGATTAATTGATTAATTGATTAATTAATAAATCAAAAATACCCTTTGCAGCCAAATCACCTGGTCATTGGCATGTCCAAATATCAGCTTCCTAACTCAAAAGGTGCCTGAGTTGATGGTCAGAAGAGAAAGGAAATTTGATTAATTAAATAAGTACTGAATTAATCGCTAATAATTAAATAACTCCTCAATTAATTGATGAATCAAAAAACAAAAAATAATGTTTTTGACAAAGGACTTCCTCACTATTGTGCCGACATTTCAGCTTCCTAGCTCAAAGGATGACTTAGATATCGCCCGGACAAACAAACAAACAAGAAAGAAAACAAGTACAAACAAGTACAGATACATTCAAAGTACACCGCCCCATGCCAAATAATTAAATATGCTGCAGCGCGGCATTGCCGGGGCACCTCCGGCGCCCGGCAATACCGCAGTGCAGCTCATTGAGGCTCCATTGGGAGGGAGAGGTGTACACTAATTGATTGATTAATTGTATAATTAAAATCAATAAAAGCTTATCACAAAATATTTTCATAATCAATTGGCCAATCGCATAACTAAACCACTAGTGCTTCATCCGAAGATGTATCTTTTAGAAATTTAATTAAATAAGTCATTTATAAAAAATTAAATAATTAATTGATTACTCAATAAATAATTAATCGATTAATCAATAAATAATTAATAGATGAAATGATTAATCAATAAATCAAAAATATCCTTGATAGCCACATCACTTGGTCACTCATGTCCAAATATTAGCTTCCCAGCTCAAAAGGTGCCTGAGATATTGGCCAAATGAGAAAGAAAATAAATAAATGATTAATAATGAAAATAAATAAATAATAATCATAAAAAAATTAAATTATTAATCAATTTGGTCAGAGAACACATAAACTACCACTATTTCATCAGAATCTAACTTTAAATTTTTTTTTGTTTTTGTCATTAATCGAATAATTAAATAATTAATCGATTAATTGATTAATTAATAAATCAAAAATATCCTTTGCAGCCAAATCACCTGGTCATTGGCATGTCCAAATATCAGCTTCCTAACTCAAAAGGTGCCTGAGTTAATGGTCAGAAGAGAAAGGAAATTTGATTAATTAAATAAGTACTTAATTAATCACTAATAATTAAATAACTCCTCAATTTATTGATTAATCAAAAAAAAAAATACCGTTTTTGACAAAGGACTTCCTCACTACTGTGCCGAAATTTCAGCTTCCTAGCTCAAAGGATGGCTGAGATATCGTCCGGACAAACAAACAAAAAAACAAGAAAACAAACAAGTACACATACATTCAAAGTACACCGCCCCATGCCAAATAATTAAATATGCTGCAGCGCGGCATTGCCGGGGCACCTCCGGCGCCCGGCAATACCGCAGTGCAGCTCATTGAGGCTGCATTGGGAGGGAGAGGTGTACACTAATTGATTGATTAATTGTATAATTAAAATCAATAAAAGATTATCACAAAATATTTTCATAATCAATTGGCTAATCGCATAACTAAACCAGTAGTGCTTCATCCGAAGATGTATCTTTTAGAAATTTAATTAAATAAGTCATTTATAAAAAATTAAATAATTAATTGATTACTCAATAAATAATTAATCGATTAATCAATAAATACTTAATAGATGAAATGATTAATCAATAAATCAAAAATATCCTTGATAGCCACATCACTTGGTCACTCATGTCCAAATATTAGCTTCCCAGCTCAAAAGGTGCCTGAGATATTGGCCAAATGAGAAAGAAAATAAATAAATGATTAATAATGAAAATAAATAAATAATAATCATAAAAAAATTAAATTATTAATCAATTTGGTCAGAGAACACATAAACTACCACTATTTCATCAGAATCTGTAACTTAAAAAAAAAAATTTTTTTTGTCATTAATCGAATAATTAAATAATTAATCGATTAATTGATTAATTAATAAATCAAAAATATCCTTTGCAGCCAAATCACCTGGTCATTGGCATGTCCAAATATCAGCTTCCTAACTCAAAAGGTGCCTGAGTTAATAATGGTCAGAAGATAAACAAGTACAAATACATTCAAAGTACACCGCCCCATGCCAAATAATTAAATATGCTGCAGCGCGGCATTGCCGGGGCGCCTCCGGCGCCCGGCAATACCGCAGTGCAGCTCATTGAGGCTGCATTGGGAGGGAGAGGTGTACACTAATTGATTGATTAATTGTATAATTAAAATCAATAAAAGATTATCACAAAATATTTTCATAATCAATTGGCTAATCGCATAACTAAACCAGTAGTGCTTCATCCGAAGATGTATCTTTTAGAAATTTAATTAAATAAGTCATTTATAAAAAATTAAATAATTAATTGATTACTCAATAAATAATTAATCGATTAATCAATAAATACTTAATAGATGAAATGATTAATCAATAAATCAAAAATATCCTTGATAGCCACATCACTTGGTCACTCATGTCCAAATATTAGCTTCCCAGCTCAAAAGGTGCCTGAGATATTGGCCAAATGAGAAAGAAAATAAATAAATGATTAATAATGAAAATAAATAAATAATAATCATAAAAAAATTAAATTATTAATCAATTTGGTCAGAGAACACATAAACTACCACTATTTCATCAGAATCTGTAACTTAAAAAAAAAAAATTTTTTTGTCATTAATCGAATAATTAAATAATTAATCGATTAATTGATTAATTAATAAATCAAAAATATCCTTTGCAGCCAAATCACCTGGTCATTGGCATGTCCAAATATCAGCTTCCTAACTCAAAAGGTGCCTGAGTTAATAATGGTCAGAAGATAAATGAAATTTAATTAATTAAATAAGTACTTAATTAAACGCTAATAATTAAATAACTCCTCAATTAATTGATTATTCAAAAAACAAAAAATACCGTATTTGACAAAGGACTTGCTCACTACTGTGCCGAAATTTCAGCTTCCTAGCTCAAAGGATGGCTGAGATATCGTCCGGACAACCAAGAAAGAAAGAAAACAAGAAAACAACCAGAGTGAAAACTGAGTACTCTCTTTCAGCGTGCGTCACTGCCGAGCCCCCTTCGGTGCCCAGCAATGACGATTTGCAATGCCTGGAGATGGCATAGGAAAGGTGCGGTGTACAATGAAATTTAATTAATTAAATAAGTACTTAATTAAACGCTAATAATTAAATAACTCCTCAATTAATTGATTATTCAAAAAACAAAAAATACCGTATTTGACAAAGGACTTGCTCACTACTGTGCCGAAATTTCAGCTTCCTAGCTCAAAGGATGGCTGAGATATCGTCCGGACAACCAAGAAAACAAGAAAACAAACAAGAAACCAGAGTGAAAACTGAGTACTCTCTTTCAGCGTGCGTCACTGCCGAGCCCCCTTCGGTGCCCGGCAATGACGATTTGCAATGCCTGGAGGTGGCATAGGAAAGGAGCGGTGTACAACAAGAAAGGAAACAAGAAAGAAAACAAGAAAGAAAACAAACAACCAGAGTGAAAACTGAGTACTCTCTTTCAGCGTGCGTCACTGCCGAGCCCCCTTCGGTGCCCGGCAATGACGATTTGCAATGCCTGGAGATGGCATAGGAAAGGAGCGGTGTACAACAAGAAAGAAAACAAGAAAACAAACAAACAAACAACCAGAGTGAAAACTGAGTACTCCCTTTCAGCGTGCGTCACTGCCGAGCCCCCTTCGGTGCCCGGCAATGACGATTTGCAATGCCTGGAGATGGCATAGGAAAGGAGTGGTGTACAACAAGAAAGAAAACAAGAAAACAAACAAACAAACAACCAGAGTGAAAACTGAGTACTCTCTTTCAGCGTGCGTCACTGCCGAGCCCCCTTCGGTGCCCGGCAATGACGATTTGCAATGCCTGGAGATGGCATAGGAAAGGAGCGGTGTACAACAAACAAGAAAACAACCAGAGTGAAAACTGAGTACTCCCTTTCAGCGTGCGTCACTGCCGAGCCCCCTTCGGTGCCCAGCAATGACGATTTGCAATGCCTGGAGATGGCATAGGAAAGGTGCGGTGTACAATAAAGGCGTCTTATATAGCCCCATCAAGCAGAGTTAACGACCCTTGTGGCGCTTTACATTATCATGCGAACGCACACACACCACACACATACACAAACATACACACACACACACAAACACACCTTCACTCTTGCCCTATTCCTCTCCCTCCCCATTCAAAACCCACAGATGTGTACTCCCCCTCCTCCTCCCCTCCCTCCCCCGCACATGTACACAGACATACACTCGATCTCTGTCCCACTTCAAACCAAAGGGAAAACAAGAATTAGACTTTGAAAGACTTGTGAAACAGATAGGTTTTGAGGGAGGTTTTAAAGGCAGAGAGAGTCAACATGTCGAACAGAGGAAGGCAAGTCATTCCAGAGCAGAGGTGCAGCAAAGGCTGCCAAACGCCAAACGCCGATTTCTCGCCAAACGACTTGGTGCTGGTGCGCGGCGGCTCTAAGGTCAAAGAGTCGTCGCTTGAACGAAGCCGTCGCCGAGGTTCATAGAGAGTGAGCAAATCGGAGAGATAGTGAGGTCCCGTTCCACACAATGATTTATAACATAGTGTGCAAATTTTGTATTGCACACGAGCAGAGACAGGCAGCCAGTGTAAAGATTCAAGCAGCGGAGTAACATGGTCAGACTTCTTCGCCTTACAGACAAGACGAGCGGCAGAGTTTTGAACCTTTTGTAACTTATCCAAGAGAAACTGAGGGCAGCCAGCATACAAAGAATTACAATAGTCTAGCCTTGAGAGGACAAGGGCACAGACCAGAGTTAGAGCAGCCTGAGGAGTAAGAAAGTGGCGAATGGATGCGATCTTTCGCAGCTGAAAGTATGCTGATTTGCAAGTTTCAAGTACTTGCTTGGAAAATGTCATGTTACAGTCGAAGACCACACCAAGGTTCTTGGCCGACGAAACAAAGTTTACATCAGTTTCACCAACATGAATAGTGGTAGGAAGTGAACATTGTAGAGGACATCTGTGTGATCTTACAATCATAGACTCTGTTTTAGCGTCGTTCAGCTGAAGTTTGTTTTGGGTCATCCATGCCTTCACGTCGGCAATACAACCTTCGAACACTTCAACAGTGGGCACGATTTGTTGAATCGTGCTTCCTTTGTACAGCTGATTGTCGTCCGCAAAGGCGTGGTGATCAACTGAATGTCTGGCAACAAGATCAAATAGAGGCTGAGTGTACAAAAGAAAGAGAATAGGTCCCAGGACAGAGAAAACATTAGAGAAATTAAAAGGCAGATGTGATAATGGGCAAGAGCTCACTAAGATGAGCCGGATGGTTTATGAAAGGAGATTTTAATAATACTCCCTGAGAATGGTAATATTTTGATAAGTACCAGGGAGTGGGTTCTGGGTAAAGATTTGTTGAATTAATAACACAAGAAATGATAATGGTAGACTTCAACGTATCTTGATTTATGGACGTTGAATGACGTGATGAGTGAAATCGGAGGCTGGTTAAATTTAGGGAGATATTTTGAAACCAATATTAGAGTTATGATTCTTCCTTATGGAAGTTGGAAGACAGCTCCAAAACAAGGAATCTATAATTGACTAAAGTAGGGATGACATCTTTTGTTTGTGCTACGAAAAATTAATGATAATTAAGTTAGAATGCATCAATATGATTCGAAATCCCAGGTTTTATATCTGGTGGAGGTCTCATGTGGAAGTATAATTGCTTGGTAGATAAAAAGGTACTGCATGTAAACAGCAACTTCTACAGCCATAAAGGCCAAACAACTTGGAAAAAAACTGTAATTGCATATGCAATTTGCAGCTGAGTAATTTGGTAAACCAATTTGGTAAACAAACTTTATTTGGAAAATATTTCCAAAGGTATTGTTTTGTCGATGTGGTAAAGCAATATGTAGAGCAGCTAGATCTGAGTAGGTAACATGCTTTGTGTGTCGCGGTAAGGAGAACTACCTGTAATAAGTTCATGTGTAGGCGTTTTGTCGGGTAAGGAGTACACTTGTGAATCTACCAGGCGGTTCGACTGATAAGTAGGGTTAGGGATTAAAGAGTAGCACCCCTATGTGTCCTCACCTGGTTAGCCAAACCTTTGTCCCTTTTGGCACTGCAGACCAACATAGACATTCCGGCAAGTCCCTAGCGCAACACTAAATAACGCCCCTCCCTGACATGACTGTGAAAGAGAACCGGCAAAAGGAAACCAGGCCAGGACACCACCGCATGGCCGCCACCATTTACACCTCCGAGAGGCCTGTCCACCTCGAATAGCACGTGCTATGACACCAGGAGCAGGGAGCGGGAGTGGGAGTGACGCAGTGGGGGTGCACCTGGGCGAGCCGGCGGAGGAGACTGATTGGTTGGCAGCGCGCCAAGGCTGACGTCACCAAGAAGGTTATATTAGCGAGCGCCGAACGCCATTGGAGAGTTAGTTGGATTTTGGTGGAGTGAGTTGGTCGAGAGGAGAGACGGAGAGCAGTTGGTTCGAGAGGAGAGACGGAGAGTTAGGAGAGAGCTCTCTTTTTGCCCTTCCTTCGTGCTTGGACATCAGTCGTTTTCTTCCTGCTTGACTCTTGGACATTGGAGTCAGAGAGAGATTCCCAGCCCTGGCAGTTCGCAGTTGACCAGTTCGGTTCGCAGTTCACGGCTTGAGTTGGCAGTCCCGGTGCGATCTCGAGTTTGGAGAGTCCTGTCCCTGGTCGAGTGGAAAGTTACAGCTCGAGCAGCTTTAGTCCCGGCCGGAAGCCCGAGTGGAGTTCGCTTGCTTCGTGCAGCCCTGCGTTGGACCTTTGGAGCGAGGGACCTCGTGGTGTGCTGTTGAACCGACGAGGCCTGGTGGTGCTCGGAGGCGGACGGAGAGGGCCGTGGGGCCGTGTTACACTGAAGATGACAAAGACCAGATAAGCCCGAGCTCCGCGATTACATTTTACACGACGAGACAATTATTTTCTTTCGTATTCATATTCCCTCGTCTTGTTTCTGAAGTCGGTGTGTGGGATCCCAATTTAGGTTTCTTATTAGATTTATTATCACGTTTTCCTGTCCCTGCATTCTGTTCAATAAACCCTTGTATTATTTTCCTTTCCCATTCAAACCTGTGCCCGCTTGAGTTGATTGCCCCTACAGGGTCGGGGTGTCGCAGTTAAGCACTTGCGCAGCTTCCATTCTTCTCCTACCTCCCACTCGACCATAGTAAAATCCGTGTTTGGTCATTGCCTCCAAAAAGACCGTTTAGGCCATCCGCGACTCTGGTGTTAACCTGAGTTGCGCGACAGTATATTAAAATGTTACAGTATGACTTGTCAGGGAAAAACCCATTGGATGAATGAATATAAGATCTGTATATATATGAATATAATATTTTTTGCAAATCATAAGAAATTGTAGAATAAAAAAACAAAAAAACAAGTACACATACATTCAAAGTACACCGCCCCCATGCCAAATAATTAAATATCCTACAGCGCGGCATTGCCGGGGCGCCTCCGGTGCCCGGCAATACTGCAGTGCAGCTCATAGAGGCTGCCATGGGAGGGAGAGGTGTACACGGATTGATTCATTAATTGTATAATTAAAATCAATAAAAGATTATCACAAAATATTTTCTTAATCAATTGGCTAATAGCATAACTAAACCACTAGTGCTTCATCCGAAGATGTATCTTTTAGAAATTTAATTAAATAAGTCATTAATACAAAATAATTAATTAATTGATTAATCAATAAACAATTAATCAATTAATCAATAAATAATTAATCGATTAAATGATTAATCATTAAATCAAAAAAATCCTTGATAGTCACATCACTTGGTCACTCATGTCCAAATATTAGCTTCTGAGCTCAAAAGGTGCCTGAAATATTGGCCAAATGAGAAAGAAAATAAATAAATGATTAATAATGAAAAAAAAAAAATCATTAAAAAATTAAATTATTAATCAATTCTTGGTCACTCATGTCCAAATATTAGCTTCTGAGCTCAAAAGGTGCCTGAAATATTGGCCAAATGAGAAAGAAAATAAATAAATGTTTAATAATGAAAATAAATAAATAATAATCATAAAAAAATTAAATTATTAATCAATTCGGTCAGAGAACACATGAACCACCACCATTTCATCGGAATCTGTAACTTTAAAAAAACAACATTTTAGTCATTAATCGAATAATTAAATAATTAATCGATTAATTGATTAATTGATTAATTAATAAATCAAAAATATCCTTTGCAGCCAAATCACCTGGTCATTGGCATGTCCAAATATCAGCTTCCTAATTCAAAAGGTGCCTGCGTTAATGGTCAGAAGAGAAAGGAAATTTGATTAATTAAATAAGTACTTAATTAATCGCTAATAATTAAATAACTCCTCAATTAATTGATTATTCAAAAAACAAAAAATAATGTTTTTGACAAAGGACTTGCTCACTACTGTGCCAAAATTTCAGCTTCCTAGCTCAAAGGATGGCTGAGATATCGTCCGGACAAACAAACAAGAAAACAAGAAAGAAAACAAGAAAGAAAACAAACAAGAAAGAAAACAAACAAGAAAGAAAACAAACAAACAGAGTGAAAACCCGAGTACTCCCTTTCAGCGTGCGTCACTGCCGAGCCCCCTTCGGTGCCCAGCAATGACGATTTGCAATGCCTGGAGATGGCATAGGAAAGGTGCGGTGTACAATAATAGGAACGGACGTATACATGGGGTAGTTGACATGTTTTACAGATGATCAGGTGGTAGGACATAAGGAAAAGAGAAGTTTGATGGGAAGTGGGGAAACACCTTTAAGACCTGATGGATTACACGGAATTAATACTTTTCTGCATTTAGCCCACACAAGAGCTCATTCATATAGCAAATTCGAGTAATTATTGGTTATGTACACAGATGCCACATTCTGTGTCGTCTACCGCCCTCCCAAACCACACCCATCATTCCTGTCTGACTTCTCCTACTTTCTGACCCAGCTATGTTCCCTCTCCCCCTCAATCCTCCTCCTTGGTGATTTCAATATCCACATGGACTCCACTGACTCCACAATAACCACTGACTTCACTGATTTACTCACCTGCTTTAACCTCACTCAACATGTCGACTTTCCTACCCATATCCGTGGTCACATTTTGGACCTTGTCTGCTCCACTGGATTAAATTTGCACCATCTCTATGGCTCTGACCTCACCCTCTCTGACCACTTAGCCATCACTCTGACCATCAACATCCCCGCCCCAACACCAAGGCATTATCGCACAATCAACTTCCGTAAGCTAAACGCTCTTTCACCTACCTCATTCTCATCCACCCTCTCTGAAAAAATGTCCACTTCTCCCTTCATTGACCTCCACACCCCTTCTGACCTCACTGACTACTACAACCACACTCTCTCCTCCTGCCTTGACCAGCTTGCGCCTGTAAAAACCAAAACAGTTTCTTTCACCCATTCTGCTCCCTGGTTTACCCCTGAACTCCACCTGATGAAAACTCGTGCTCGCCAACTTGAAAGACTCCGCAATAAAACGGGTCTCACAGTTCACTCCCAAGCCTACAAGGACCACCTACAACACTACAAAGATGCCCTCTCCCGCGCCCGCTCTGCCTACTACTCTCAAATTATCCACTCTGGCTCCGGAAACCCAAAAGCACTCTTCTCGACAATAAACAAACTCCTCCGCCCCCTGAACACCACCACCCAGTCATTCACAGTAGACAACTGCATCTCGGGTCTCACATCTTGGAGATCTTGGAGACGGCGGCAGGGATTTTCGAAGCTCCACACGGTCTCCACGTTTTTCGAAGTTAAGTCTGTTCACAATTGTATTTTGTCGAAACTGTATTTATCTTTCGGTGTGTGAAGTTATTGTGTGCAACTTTGGTTGTTTCTCGGTGTTTATCTTTCATAAATTGATCGTCTGTTTGCCGTGTCGCGAGCAAGGCCTTGTACAGTGTGCACTGTACAACCTTGAGGCTTTGTTTTTCTCTCAGTGGTCCGTCGTTTGTGATCCAATAACTTTCGTTCTCTGTATTCCCAGTCTTTTCACCCATAGCCTACTTCCTTGTGTAAATCTCAACTCAAAAAAAAAAAAAAAAAAAAAAAAAAAAAAAAAAACATTTCCTTCTCTGTTCTCATTCGTTTATTCATTCTTATTCGTTCGTTCGTTCTTCGACCACGTGTTTCTCCCCCATTTCCCCAGATAGTTTTCACTCATTAACCTTCAATGTTTACACTTTCCCCTCAAGTTATGTATTCCGTCATATTTTATAACACCTTTTTCTTCTTCTTCTTTAAAAGGCTGCTTTCGACTTGCTCACCAAATCAATTCATCCCAAAAAAAATATCCATCTCCTATAGTGCCTTTTTTCTACATTCCCTAAACTCTCCTGCACTCCATCCTCCATCCAGCGTCCTTAAACGTATTTTTAACTCGAAGGTCACAAGAAACTCATTTTGCAATAAATGTTCGTTTCCCATAAATCGTACACTTTCAAAAATCCAATCTCACCCCTCCCCTCCAAATCTTCCCCATAACCCCTCCCCTCCAAATCTTCCCCATCACCCCTCCCCTCCAAATCTTCCCCATCACCCATCCCTTTCAAATCTCCCCCCTTGCCCCCTCCCTCCTAAACTACCCCCTCACCCCTCCCCGCCAAGACGCCCCCTCGCCCCTCCCCTCCTAGACTCCTGCCTCACCCCTCCCCTCCAAATCTCCCCCATATCCCATCCCTTTCAAATCCCTCCCCTTGTCCCTTCCCTCCCAAACTCCCCCCTCACCCCTCCCCTTCAAATCTCCCCACCCTCATTGCTTCTCAATTTCCCCCCTCTCACTCCCCCTCCTCAAAGCGTCCTCCCCGCTTCTTCCCCCTTCAAACTCTCACCTCCATCTCCCCCAACCTTCTGCCTCACTCTTCCCCCTCCTCAAATAACACCTCATTGTGGCTCACCCAATCACCATCAAACCTTTTGTCCGCCCCATCCTTCCCTTTCTCCGAGCTATTCTGAAATCTCTGACACACCTTCAACAGCTCTCCCTACCTCTTCCACCTCTTCCACATCTTACCCTACCCCTCCTCCCCCCTGTTCTGTATCTGATGCTCCCCCTTCCTCTTCATTAACGGTATGGACCTCAAACATCCGGGGCCTTCGTTCAAACTTAACTGATCTCTCCATACAGGTTGCTTCTGTCAAACCAGACGTGATCTGCTTAACAGAAACTTTCCTCCTTTATGATGTCTCTGATTCCATAGTATCTCTCCCGGGCTACTCCCTCCTCCGGTATGATAGACCTGAGCCTCGTCCTGGAGGCGGGGTTGCTATCTTTATCAAAAACTCTCTTCCTCACTCGCCCTGCACTGCACTCTCTCCACCTCACCCCCAGGAATACCTCTGGCTACGGCTTCCCCTTCGCTCCCACCTCTTGTTCATATGTGTGTTGTACCGTCCACCAAACAGTGATGACTCCATCTACATCTCGCTGTCTGATGATATGGACCAACTTCTATCTACTCATCCCAACTCTCTCTTCCTCATATGTGGTGATTTCAACTGTCATCATGCCAGTTGGCTGGGTGTGGGTACCTCTCTCACCAGCCATGGCTCCTCAGCAAAGGACTTCTGCGACTCACTGGGACTGACACAATCTGTCAATTTCCCGACCCGGATCTCAGTCAACGGAACATCTTCTCTTCTGGACTTGGTTATGACAAACTTCCCTGAAAATGTCTGCTGCTCTTCTTCTGCTCCGATCGGATCATCTGATCATGTCCTTGTTAAAGTGGACATCTCTCTGACCATCCTCAGGGAGCCTGCTCAGCGTCGACGAGTCTGGCATTTCACTCAGGCCAACTGGCACGGTCTTCAAGCAGCCATCAATCATCTGGACTGGTCTCCCATCTCTACCACCTCTGACATCAACTCATCCTGGGAATTCTTCCAAAGTAAATTGCTCTCTCTCATGCACAGATTTATCCCATCTCGTCTTCAGTTGTCATACCCTTCCTCCCGTCCATGGTACACGGAATCTTGTGGTGAGGCTGTTGCCCAGAAACAACTTGCCTTCGTCTCCTGGAAAGCAAATCCAACGGAAGGAAATCTCATTTCCTTTCACAAAGCCCGAAACAAGTGTGTGTCCACCCTCAGGAGAGCCAGGAAACAATATCTCTCCGTTCTCAAGACCGAACTCTCTTATCTGTCTCCCTCTTCCAAATCCTGGTGGCGTCTGGTCAAATCCGTTTCTGGTGTTTGTTCCCCCTCCATCCCCTCCCTTACCTCAAACGGCTACACAGCTGACTCCGCACGTGAAAAAGCTGAATGCCTCAATTCTGTGTTTGCCTCTAAATCTTGTGTCCCAAACCCATCCCTCTTTGTACCCACCATACCCAGTCGTACCCTGCTGCTCCTGGACTCCGTGTCCTTTCCTCCTGACAAGGTGGAAAAGTTTCTGTCAACCCTCGACTCTGATTCTGCAACTGGACCCGACGGCATCAGCCCACGGGTCCTAAAATCCTGCTCTGCTGCTCTATCTCACCCTCTCTCTGTTCTCTTCACCCTCTCTTTTGCTCAAGGTCAACTGCCATCTGCTTGGAAATCAGCCAACATCACCGCTTTGCACAAAAAAGGTGCAAAAACAGATCCTAGCAACTACAGACCAATCAGCCTTCTCCCAATTATCAGCAAAGTCATGGAATCCATCATTTCTTCTGATATGAAATCTTTCCTCTTCTCCAATGGCTTGATCTCTGATCATCAATTTGGTTTCAGACCAGGTCACTCTACTCTGGACATGCTGCTTCTGCTGTCTCAACAATGGATGGAGGTCCTCAATGCCAAACAGGAAATTAGAGCTGTCTCCCTCGACATATCACGTGCCTTCGACACGGTCTGGCACCCCGCTCTGCTCACCAAACTCTCCTCCTTTGGTATCCATGGAAATCTCCACGCATGGCTGGCGGACTTCCTCTCTAGTCGTCGTCAACGTGTGGCCCTGAATGGGTTTCTCTCATCTCCTCTTCCTGTTCAGGCTGGAGTTCCCCAAGGCAGTGTTCTGGGCCCCGTGCTTTTTCTGGTCTTCATCAATGATCTCTCTGACTCTCTCGAAAATCCTCTCTATCTCTTTGCTGATGACTCCACTCTCTGCCGCTCCATTCCTCTTCCCACAGATCGGCAATCTGCTGCCTCCTCACTCTCTGAAGACCTGGACAAAATCACAGACTGGTCAAACAAGTGGAACATGTCTTTCAATCCTGACAAATCTCACACTCTTACTATGTCTCTCCGAAAAGATCGACTGGACAACCCTCCCATCTACTTTCTCAACAATCCTCTCCAAGAAGTTCTGTCGCTCAAGATTTTGGGTCTCACTATCTGCCATGATCTTTCTTGGGAAAACCACATTTCCAAGCTGGCCTCCAAAGCCAGTCGCCGACTGGGCATCCTCCGTCGTGCGAAGTCCTTCCTCGGCACACCTGAGCTCCTCACCACATACAAGGCTTTCATCCGCAGCTCAATGGAATACTGTTCTCCCCTATGGGCCGGTGCTCCTGCCTCACACCTAGCTCGGCTTCACGCTGTTGAAACCAAAGCTTTCAGAATTATTGGAATCTCCCGCGATGAAGCTATCTCTGAGGGCCTTTCACTCACTCACCGCAGGCAGGTAGGTGGTCTTTCTGTCTTCTACCGACTCCTCTCCGGCCTTGCACCCCCAGCTCTCTCTGTGCTCTGTCCCCCAAATATTCCTACAGGTCGCACAAGATCTGCCAGCAACCCTCTGATGGTTAAACTGCCGAAATCTCGGCTCTCCGCTCACCTTCACTCTTTCATTCCTCTTTTCTCCCGCCTCTGGAACAAACTCCCTCACTCCCTTCAATCCCACTCCTCCCTCCAGGTCTTTAAAACAGCTGTTCACCACCATCTCTTATCTTCCCCCATCCAAAACCTTGATCTTTTCTACCCCCGCTAATTCACCCCAGATCCACCTTGTTTGAAATTCCAACTTCTTTCCTGGAAGTCCTGGCAGTGTCCATATGTTTTATACCTCTCCCACTGCCCCCTTCCCACGCCCCCCCCCCCCCCCAAAGCCCTCGCCCTCTCTCAGATCTCTCGATGTCTCCATGTCTCTCGGTCCCTGCTCTCAAATGTTGTGTTTGTGTCCTTCCCCCTCTCTCCCCATCTTGTCTACCGCTCCCTATGTTATATGTTTTATGTGTTGGTTTGTCTTTCTGTGTGATTAATGTTCGCTCTTTCACGAGCCTCGATCTTGTATCCAAAAAAAAAAAAAAAAAAAAAAAAAAAAAAAACTCCTTCCTCTCTTTCTTCCAACGCAAAATTGACAACATCTACAACAGCTTGACCACCGCCGCACCCGCTCCCCCTCCAACCACCTGCCCCCCCTTGTCCTGCCATCCCCTGTCTCGGTTCTCCCCAATCTCCCCTACTGACCTCTCTGAACTCCTCATAGGAATGAAAACTGCCACCTGCACTCTT
This sequence comes from Myxine glutinosa, assembly GCF_964187855.1. Taxonomy (NCBI): domain Eukaryota; kingdom Metazoa; phylum Chordata; class Myxini; order Myxiniformes; family Myxinidae; genus Myxine; species Myxine glutinosa. The sequence continues at coordinate 1,283,247 of NC_136273.1, read as the reverse complement.
GACCCCATCCCCTCCAGCTTTGTCAAAGCCTCCCTCCCTGCTCTCTCTCCACTTATCATTGCAACAATAAACTCCTCCCTGTCTACAGGCATCGTCCCACCTTCCCTCAAAATTGCTGCTGTTACCCCCATTCTAAAAAAACCTGGTCTAAACCCTGACACCCTAAACAACTTCAGACCCATCTCCAACCTACCCTTTCTGTCAAAAGTTTTGGAACGCGCTGTAGCCACTCAACTCAAACATCATCTCTCTGCCAATAACCTGTATGAAACATTCCAATCCGGATTCCGGTCCAACCACAGTACTGAAACTGCTCTCCTCAAAATCACCAACGACCTTCTCCTCTCCTCTGACGCTGGCAACCTCAACATTCTCGTCCTCCTCGACCTCAGCGCTGCCTTTGACACCATCGATCACACTATCCTCCTCACCCGACTTGAATCCACCTTTAACGTTACCGGCACTGCCCTCTCTTGGATTAAATCATACCTCTATGACAGATGCCAGTTCATCTCCATCAATAACTGCAAATCCCCCACTGCTCCCCTCCCCCAAGGTGTCCCCCAAGGTTCAGTTCTTGGCCCCCTCCTCTTCATCCTTTACCTGTCCCCGCTCGGTCACTTAATCCGCCGTCATGGTCTCCAATTCCACTGCTTCGCCGATGACATCCAGCTTTTCATCTCCACCAAGTTCGTCTCCACCGACACCCACTCTATCCTGACAAACTGCATCACTGAAATAAAATCCTGGCTTCAAATCAACTTCCTCAAGCTTAACTGTGATAAATCTGAAATAATCATCATTGGCCCAAAAACGCTCACAAAATCCACCCATAACTTTGCCCTCAACATCGACGGTATCCCAGTATCCACCTCCCCTCACATCCGGAATCTTGGCGTCATCTTTGACCAAACCCTTTCCTTCGACAAATACACTAAACAGATCACAAAGTCAGCCTTCTTTCACCTGAAAAACATTGCCCGTCTCCGCTCATCCCTCTCCTCCACGGCTGTAGAAACCCTCATCCACACCTTCATCACCTCCCGTCTGGACTACTGCAATAGCCTCCTCTATGGTTCACCCTCAAAAATCACCAATAAACTCCAATACATTCAGAACTCCGCTGCCCGTCTACTCACCCATTCCCGGACCCGTGACCACATCACCCCCGTCCTTTACAAGCTTCACTGGCTCCCCATCCCCCAGAGAATCCAGTACAAAATCCTCCTCTTGACATACAAAGCCCTCCATAACCTGGCCCCATCCTACCTGGCTGACCTCCTCTCCAGACACACTCCCACCCGCAACCTCCGCTCTGCTGGTACAAACCTCCTGACCCCCTCCATCCGGACCAAATTCAGATCCTGGGGGGACAGGGCCTTCTCCATCGCTGCGCCCACCCTCTGGAACTCACTACCTCACACCATCAGAGACTCCTCCTCACTCACCACATTCAAAACATCACTAAAGACCCACCTGTTCAACACTGCATTCAACATTCAACCCACAGCATTTAACCCCTGACTATCTCTTCTCCTTCTCCCTCCTTTTGCTTTAAATATTTCCCTATTGATTCTTGTCTTTTTTGAAATTGTTGTTTTCATGTATTGTTATGCATTATGTTTGCCACTCTGTCAAAGCGCCTTTGGGCTTCTGGAAAAGCGCTATACAAAATAAATGAATTATTATTATTATTCTAGTGAGAATGGAATACCATTGGAGGTAGTTCCTTTTGGTTGAGATGAATTATGTAGTCGTTTCCCAAGGATGCGAACAGCAGTGTCATCTAAGGAGATCGTGATGCCAGGTGTACAAGGTTGGGAAAAAGAGGGTATAAATGTAATTAATTTGAGGATAGTTTTAACCCCAAAAAGGATTAGTTTGCTATTTTCGACCTCTAAGTCGCGAAAATTCTAGGAAAAACTTTTGGAGGCTGGGGTGCGTCTATTATGAAATTCATTTTCACCATTCTATTTGTGATCTTGATTGTATTGTGCATTATCAAATGCACACCAGTGCTAGTTACTAAATGCTTCACTGCTAAATTCTTCACAACTACATCCCCAAAACCTCCAAAACGCGAGGAGACTTTTTGGGAGATGTGCATGATTGATTTGTATCGATTCCATTTGACGTTACACTCTCACACTTCCCTTCACCATTTAGATGGCTCCTGACATGGAAGCCGAAAGAACCATTGGACACACTGCTACCACAAATAAGGAGATACTGCCAGACGATGGGCTAAGCAAAGTGGCCTACGTTGAAGACCTTTATTCTCCTGTTCAAACACCCGCCCGGACTAAGAGATGGTATATCCGTGGAGAACTATTTGGCCAGGGATCCTCAGGTGAATTTGGTAATAATTTAACCTGAGGACCGAACAAAAACAAGAACAGGAATTATTTGTGGAAGCAAGTTTAAATGAAGTCAACCTGTGACTCAAACAATTAATTTGGACACTTCTATATTGTGGTCATGGATATTGACCAAAAGGGAGGAATTGTGGAAGAAAATTAATTGCGTATGTAATTTGTGTTATTGAGTGGATTTCCTGGAGCCTTGACCTGAAGTTGCAAACACTTAAGTTTTAATTGTATGCTTAATTAATGCATATATTAATCTGCGTTAAGTGTATTCTATTTTATTTGTCTGAGAGCCTTTGGACAAGTTTGAAATCTGTGCAACTGACGAACTCTCGCAGAGCTGGCTCATTGAAAACCCCTGAGGCAATGAGCCTGCTCGTCTAAGATTGACTTATCGGCACATCAACCAGTTTGAAGTTCTTTAATTAAATATCCATAGGATTTCATGTTACCTTTGAAAAGGATTTAAAACGTTTACATATATATTAAAGATTTAAAAACATAGAACAAACATTTAATTGTTAGTAAGTCTGTAACATGTAACCCTCTGAACTGAATCTTGTAACTATGACTTGTAACCCTCTGAATCTGAACTCTTGCACTCCTCTTTTCTCCAGGCGGGAGATTGGGACAAAAACAGATGTCCTCCGTCACGCTAGCATATTGTTATTTTGAAGAAGCAGCGAGCTTTGTTTATATTGCAAAACAACTGGAATCTCTGTTTGACTTTACACTTTACACTCTAGAATTTCTGTTTGATCACGAATGACTGTTAAGCTTTCTTTGATGCTGAAATGTTATCTTTTCTTCGGCCCCAAATCTATTTTTTCCTCCTCCCCTCTGACCCTCTCCTGACCTCACGCTTTTCATCTACAACCATAAATAGCCGTGTAAAAGCAAAGTTGTCGAGATTCTCATTCTAGTTTGCCTGTATTGAATGTTGAGTACTGAGAATCCTGCTTGGAGATTTTACTCTGTTCTTGTATGTGTTACTTTGACGAGATCTCTTACTGAGAATTTCCGTATGGAATTGAAGTGTGTGTTTTGTAATACCCTTTGTAAAAGTGAATTGAGATCTCCCACGTTTCATTAAAAATCAGTCGATTGTCTTCTGAACAAGTTTGGACATTAATTTTTTAGTCTGTCTATCACTCAAGGCTAAATTAATTAGTTCCACATCACTACCTTCGAGACAAAACAAACCGTATACTACCTTTGACACAAGACAAACCGTATACTACCTTTGAGACAAAACAAACCGTATACTACCTTTGAGACATGCGGGCAATTGTATCAATTTCGCAGAATCCCATTCGGGGTGACAAACGGAGTCACATGTTTCCAACGGGTGATAGATCAGTTTATTGCCGAAAATAGACTTTCTGATACCTATGCTTACCTGGATAACATAACAGTCTGTGGCAAAAGTAAGGAACAGTATGACGCTAATCTTCACAAATTTCTCGACGCTGCCAAGAAATTCAACTTAACCTTCAACTCTGATAAATGCTCATTCTCTGTTAATCCCCCCATTGAAAAGGACCTTAATGGTTTTTGATTCATGCAGAATGAAGAACTAGTGTTGCTGGTGAAGGCTAATGTTTATTTGCATCAGCAGGTGGCAGAATCCATCGGGAATTCATTGAACGTGGGAACAACATAAGCAATTCGAGCAGTCCATCCAAGACATGAAGGCCTAATCACTCTTCCTCTAACTAAACTAAATCTCACACTAATCACCCTCTAAACTAAATCTCTCACTAATCGCCCTCTAAACTAAATCTCTCACTAATCACCTTCTAAACTAAATCTCTCACTAATCACCTTCTAAACTAAATCTCTCACTAATCACCTTCTAAACTAAATCTCTCACTAATCACCTTCTAAACTAAATCTCTCACTAATCACCTTCTAAACTAAATCTCTCACGAATCACCTTCTAAACTAAATCGCTCACTAATCACCCTCTAAACTAAATCTCTCACTAATCACCCTCTAAACTAAATCCCCTCTCAATCAATGACGCTCTAAATCACTCTCTCGATCAAAATATTATTAGACAATTTTTACTCACGTGTCCAGTAGAATTTTGAAGTCAAGAACACCAGCGATGAGCTTTGCTGCAAACCTGAGGAGACAGAATGAAGGACAACAGCTCATACTCAGCCGTACCCTAACAACACTGCTTTCATGTAAGAGATGTTGAAAATCTGGCTTATTGTGACTCACTGCAATTGCCCTTGTGTGTCTTGAAAGTCCTGTTTGGGAAGCACCACACCTGGACTGGAGTGGACGACCAGTGGAGTTTGGTTAGCCAAGTACTTGTCCATGAGCCAGTTTGAGAGCTGATTCACATACACACATGCGTATGTCTATTATTCATGAAGTTGTGTCGCTTACACATGCTTCAACACTTAAATGACTTAAACAACCCAGATAGTCCTGGCCCTGCTCATAACCCCATATACAACTCATCCGCAAGAGATTTTGAAACTTGATTTGAGTTATTGGACCATTTACCATTAAAAATCACACAGGTGCTTCTTTGGAACCGGCTGCGAATGGCCGCTAGGGGTGAAAATCCTAGATGGCCGCCAGTAGCCATGTTGAAAATATAAATTTTGAACCACTCACCATAGAAGTATGTGTAATACCTTGTTTTATGGGTTTTTGGGTGTGGGGAATCCATTTGTGACATCATTTACATGATTGAAAGCCAAGGTCACATGCTAAGGTCAAGGTCAAGGTCAGAAATCACAAAAAACGGCCAAAATCGCAGTTTTACACACATCGAGAAGCAGAATATAAAGTATAACTCACTATATAAAAGTTTATGATGTAAATTATACTTTGCCTATATGATTGCTTTGATGGAAGGTCAAGGTCATGCTCTGGATGTTAAGACCATGACAATTTTATTACTCATTACCAATTTGCCACTGACTAAGGTTGTTTTATACTCTGCAGGTGTGTAGTGCATATGTGTATCCGCGTAGACGTGTCTGATTCTGTCGACATTGTGCTCACTGATCGCCCCTCGTCATCCACTCCGAGTGGTAAGTATATATGATTTTTCACAAAAATTGTTTCTTTTCTAGATACAGGGTGTCTTAGAAAAAAACAGAACCAGTGTTATCACAAGTGTTGTTATGCTGCTGAACCATACTTTTCAAATCTCTATCAACTTGTGAAAAAGAGGGCCCCATTTTTTTCTGTCTGTGATGATCTGGGGACACCCTGTATATATAGCATGGATAATTTGGTATCCATAACACAGTCAATTATTAGCTGTTATTGTACTGAACTCGCATTTTTTAGTACTTTTTACAGTGTGTAATAAAAGCCCTCTTGTCTTTGTTCCAGTGTATCCTATATTGTGTCAGTGAGAATGGCGGAGAGCAGCAGCCAGAAGTCTACTCCTTTGTGTGCACCTGTTGGAGTGCTACTGACGACTGGTATCTCAAAAGAGTTTGATCCCATGAATTGCATCATCTGCCAGGAAGCTGGTGATAAAACTACTAAATTAACACAACCGAAAGAAGCTGGTCAAGACAGCATGAAACGTGCTGCGTCAATCAGGAAAGATGTAGTGAGCAAAAGATTGAAAGGAGCAGAAGAGGAAGGTACACCATATGTATATCACAACACTAACAAGTGCTTCGAGTGGTATACTCATAGGCAGAAATTGAATGCAATGGAACAGGGTAAAGCTGTAGGTCAGGATGAAATGGAAGTGACCAAAACTGAATCTATAAAGCCCATGCTGCGCCGCAGCTCCATCACACCGAGGGAAGCAGCAAGTTCTGAGAAAGACCCAAAGCAGCTGAAATGCATTGTGTGTGGCAGTGATAGGGTACAGGTAAACTGTGCATCCCTGAGAGACAAATTCAGAATTAGTGAGCGAGTTGCAGCAGAAAATTTCTTGATTTCAACTAAACATTTGAAAGTTGAGGTGTTTTGTAGAGTTGCTGGGCTGAACAGTGTTGAGGATGTATTTGCATCAGATGTGTATTGTCATGCCATTTGTATCAGACGTTGCCTGCATAAGTATGAGCAAGATGTACAATCCTCTCGCAATATTCCTATTGAAAAATGCAAGTCAACTTCTGCAGTTAAGCAGACTTTATTTTTGCAGGCCTTAGAGCACATTGAGCCTCTTCTGCAAAAGGGGTATGGTTTTACTGTCAAAGACATTACGAGTTGTATGTATCATTTAGATGACACTGTACATTTTATAATTTACAACCGAGATGTAAAAAAGTTACTTGATGGCCATTGTGGTGATCGTATTCAATTTGCTCCAAATCCTAGGCGAAATGAATCTGAATTAGTTTTCTCTTCCAAAATCACAGCCGTGGATTTAGCTGTTAAGATTAAAAATCTTGATGTTGTTAAACACGTTGGTGAAACATTGAACAAAGCTGATAAACAGGTCGATTATGGCCTGGACAACAAGTTCTGTGATGCCGAGGAGCTCAAGCATTCTTGCGAAAACAATCCAATGCCTGATGAATGGCTGACATTCTATTCAGCATTGTATGGCATTCCCAAATCTCTGATGGCCAAAATAGAAATGATGCAAATGCCAGCTGAGGAAGAAGATGCAGACTGTGATGATGGTGATGGCACTTTGTCTGATGAAGAGGATAGATGGACTGTGAAAAATCGGCATTCACAACTTAACTGTCATTTCCAGATGGCATATAACCATATTCACCACGGCCGAAGGAAAACACCACGACACACAATGCTCGGACAATATATACAGACTTGGCATTTAATATGGAATTTTTTTTTTGTGGGGGTGAACTTACTTTTCAAGATGACTTAGAACCAAAAGTTCATTGGAATTATGTTGAAATTATTCCAGATTTTGTTAATGTGACCTTTAAAAGAAACAAAAACCACATTTGACATTTCGAAGCAAATAAATTGATCCTTGAAAGTGATGTAAACTGATATCGAACTCAATTCATGGACAGTACTGTGTTAAACTTCTGTGCGTTTTCCAGAAGTATCTCTTTATTTTGCACATTAGCCCAAATTTTTTTTAACAAAAACAAAAGTTTAATTACGACTGCGATTACGGACAGTAAAATTACAGTTCAGTACTTCGTTTAACCCCCACGAGCATTCAGGAGAGCACGTACACGTCGAGGCATGCTGTTCACGAGATTTGCCAAGGTTTGGACAGGAATCGCTTGCCATGCAGTGTCAATAGCCTGCTGCAATTCACGCACAGAGGCAGGCTGCTGGTCCAAGTTGTCGATTTGACGCGTTAATTCTTCCCACAAGTTCTCGATCGGATTCATATCCGGGGACATGGCAGGCCACTCCATATGCTCTACACCACGGTCAGCAAGGAAGTGTTGGATCATGTGAGCACGATGAGTCCGTGCATTGTCATCTTGGAAGACAAAGTTTCCTCGAAAGGCTGCACGAACAAATGGAAGCAATGTTTCTTCCAGAATGGCCCTATGCTTGAACTGGTTCAGGTTTCCATTAAGAACAACCAGGTCAGTTTTGCCCCCTGCATGAATAGCAGCCCAAACGGTCACCCCACCACCTCCAGCTTGGACTCTTGGCACAATACAATCTTCGTTGTAGGCTTCATGCACTTGTCTGCGCACTCGGACGCGGCCATATTGATGATAGACCAGAAATCTAGACTTGTCACTGAAGATCACGTGATTCCAGTGTCCTGGCTGCCATTGACGGTGCTCTCTGGCCCACTGCAATCGGTGCTAGCGGTGTTGTCTGGTCAGACGTAGCTTTCTCAGGGGATGCCTGGCACGATAGCCTGCTTGAACCAGTCGTTGGTTGACTCGCCTTCTGGATACAGACACATTTGTCAGTTGCTGCCACTCAGCCCTAAGCCGATTAGCTGACTTGGTACGGCCATTGCGGACTAACCGGTGCAGCTGGCGATCATCCCTCCTTGTGGTTCTGTGGGGACGTCCTGACCTCGGTATTGGAGTAGGGACACCCCTCTGAGCATTTCGTTTCAGGATCTTTGACACCTGACCTTGAGTGATGCCATACTGCCGAGCAATAGCATGCTGTTTCATGCCAGAATTTCGTAAAGCCACCACTCCATGACAAACAGCATTGTCTTGACGGACCATCTCCAGGGGAAGCGGCAATAACTTTTGTAGACGTGCAGCAGTTGTTTTCCACTAATACAGAACGCAACAACCCTTATATACCCAATTGTGAAGCCAATCGTCAAATGTACCTGTCCGTACATTTTGTCACGCCACCTGTGATATAATCCTGTTATTGACTTCTTGCTGCGACAAACAATCAGTGACATGGTTCTTTTAACAAAGAAATCACCGAAGCGTAAAATAAACTCACCAGATTGATATACCGAGTTCAGAAAGTAAACCCAAGTCAAGAAAAAAAAAAAATTCCATATTAAATGCCAAGTCTGTATATTGGAAGACACGCAGCAGTGAGATGCTCACAACAATAAACAGGGTAGGGGTCTCGACCAGCTACAATGAAGTGAAGCGATCAATAAATCTCATGTGTGCCTACACAGTACAGTCATCAGAGGCCATTGAAGTGCCCATTCCAAGCCATTTTTCTGATGAGGGCTGGGAATTTGGTGCCTTTGATAATGAAGACTTCAAGGACAATTCCTCAGTTTCAGGTACCCACAGCAAACATTATACAGCACAAGTGCTCTACCAGGAAACCACTGCATTACCTAAGTCAAAACCCTTCTGTATCAAGCATGAATCTCTCAAAACTTTTGTGTCCCTCAAAAGAAAAACTTTCTTGTCAAGTTGTACCCTCTCTCCACAAACCCGTGGTGAAACCTACCTTGCCACCCAACTTTACGCTGGTAGAAAACATCCAAGTGGACATTTTATCTGATGCTGAGGAAGCTGCTGAGCAGTCAGCGAATACTGAGTTCCTCATCTCACTCATTCGCTGTGGACTCCCACACTCAGCTCCTGCTCCTGGCGAGTTACCCCCTTGGGATGCACTGAGCAAGGTGGGCACAAAACATGCAGCACTCGATTGCAGACCTGCAAGGTTTCTCTCCAGCTTTGGAGAGTCTCCTGTTCTCTCTGAAGTGGACATACATCAAGCGGAACAATACCTCGTCCATGTATGGGCCGGTGCGAGAAGGAAACCCACTGCAACTGCATTTGATCACTTGAGACAACGTCCACAGGCATTCAGTGGTAGGGCTAGAAGAACTACCACCCACATCCAACATCATCCGGGGACGTTTGAGGAGGGCATTCTACGTGATCCGGAATGCCTTGACCTTGCTAGCTGATGCCAGTCAGCTTGACCCTATTCATTATGGTTGGATCAACCAAGACCTGCCCCTTAAGTCTCTGAAGCCGATCACCACCAAAATTCTGACCCTGTGTGGCTGTAGTGGGAAGTGTAACTCAAAGTGTTGTTCCTGCAAAGCAGCAGAAGTTATGTGTGTGATCTACTGCCATAAGAAGGTTGTTGAGCCCATCTGTGTGAAGAAATAAACAAATGCCAAGTTCCCACCTTAGCTCTCTCGTCTGGGCATCTGACTCATATACCATTCATTTTTCGTCATAATTATAAGGAATATGGCTTATATGCAGGTATTATATGGCACTGTAATGTAGCTTTTTTAAAATATTTTTTAGATTGTGTGTTCTAAAGAATGATTAAAATGTTCCAATTCATAAGTGAACAATGTGTATGCCGACGATATTGTGAGCCAAATAAAATGAGAAGTTGTAAAATAAACAAGATTTGAAAAAACTACATGGCCTCCACTTATTCCCACAGTCAGTTAAGTTGCAAAACATCAGTAATTGTATCACTTATCAAACTTTGATAGTCTGCTTCTCGATGTCTGTGAAACTGCGATTTCGGTCGTTTTTTGTGATTTCTGACCTTGACCTTGACCTTAGCACGTGACCTTGGCTTTCAATCATGAAAATGATGTCACAAATTGATTCCCCACACCCAAAAACCCATAAAACAAGGTATTACACATACTTCTATGGTGAGTGGTTCAAAATTTATATTTTCAACATGGCTACTGGCGGCCATCTAGGATTTTCACCCCTAGCGGCCATTCACAGCCGATTCCGAAGAAGCACCTGTGTGATTTTTAAAGGTAAATGGTCCAATAACAAATCAAGTTTCAAAATCTCTTGCGGATGAGTAGTATACGGGGTTATGAGCAGGGCCTGGACTAAGACGGATGTCTAACCCAGACGGTTCACAGGTGAGCACCCTAACTGAATGAACGTTTCACCCCAGTCTGCAACACATCACCTCGTACATGCTCCCTCATTTTGTAAACTTCGCCCCCCTCGTAAAATCCCTTACCCCTTATACACGCACCCCATACCCAGTTCTCGGTCTTCTGCGCCTTCATCTCGAGTCGCTGCTGAAGTATTTCTCCCAGCCCTCCAGGTCGTGCAAAGTCTTGCAATAGCTTGCGGGTGTACTTGAGCTCCTCTTCCGAGACAAGGGGCTGGAGAGAGGCCAGGTAGCGCTCGAGCGTCTGCTTTTGGGGGGGCACGGGAAGGCGCTGAAGTGCCGTACGGTCTCGCCTAGTGATAGGTTCGGGGCCTAGGGTGGGTTGTGTAACGGTGCGAGTGGTTAGTATCAGACATGACACCAAAGAAAAATGCAGACCTCGTGATGAGAAAGGTTCAGCAAGACCCTCTGGAGAGGAAGGTTAACTTTGTCCCAATTTCATGTGGATTCCATGGTTTAATTAGACTTACCGGCCAAAGGACCTGGAGAAAGGAAGCAGGCGATGATCCCAACAGATGGAAGACCAGGCTGCCATGCTGTTTGGCAGGAACATGTGCTCTGCCACTTGCATCGTACCTGAAAGGAGACATCATAAACGACAGGTATCAACAGGTACTAAACATCAATCAGCATCCTGCACAATAGTCAATTTTACCTGCCGGCACATTCCATGCGGCAGGTATTGCATACATTTCAGAAACGATTTTCAGGAATGAACACTTGTAATTCCGATTCCTAAAAGAGCAATCATACCTGCTTTTGTCTGAAACACATTGATGTAGAAACAAATGGATGGACACGCCCTTTCTGCCCTGTTATGACGTGTCATGTGAATTCAGACGATTTGAAAAGTTTATCACTTGCTTCAAATTTGTTTGTCAAACTAATGGCAGATTCCCTTCTATTGTAATTTTCAAGTGTTCTTCGATACCCTTCCTCACATGTTAATTGCGTATTGGGTGAATTTGCCATGTACTCAAACATGTATTCCGACTTGTATGTCACGTGTTACCACCAGTCACGTGTTGAACGAAAACGTTGTTCACACACACAAGCCTTTGGCAACCTCGGTAGATTTCTTCGTCCTCTAGTGAAAGTCAAAGAGTCACGAGTTGAACACCTCACCCTAATCCCGGTCCACTGATTCAAATAGGATGGAATTCCCTCCCAATGTTATATCCACCGCACCCCCACCCAACCCCTAGACCCATCACTACAATTACAACAGTTGTTCAATTCCTACTGCTTTATGGGGATCCTCCTACCCTGTTGTGCTCCGATACGGACTCTGTCCCCTCCAAGCCCTTGGCCATCACAGTGCTTGGCAGGCAGACAACACTGTACTAGACAAACAGCAGTGCTCTGGGCACCGGGCCCAATCCCTCACTCGGAGCATTTATCACTCTGTTATGACAAACATTCCACAACTATCGACAACAGGAGCAATAACAAAAAGAACCACCCAAACAACCGCATTCTCTCAATGTCCTCTATCTGTCTAGTCATTCCATCAGATTAAAAATACAAAGAAACTAAAACAATAACATCCTCAACTTTTATCATTCAAACAAAACTTCACTTTCATACTTCACTTCACAATCCAAAGAACGAGATTTCTTTCTAACCTCTATCAGGTCTGACCACCCTCTCCTCGATCAGGTCCAACCACCCTCTCCTCTGTCAGGTCTAACCACCCTCTCCTCTGTCAGGTCTAACCACCCTCTCCTCGATCAGGTCTAGCCACCCTCTCCTCTGTCAGGTCTAACCACCCTCTCCTCGATCAGGTCTAACCACCCTCTCCTCTATCAGGTCTAACCACCCTCTCCTCGATCAGGTCCAACCACCCTCTCCTCTATCAGGTCTAACCATCCTCTCCTCTATCAGGTCTAACCACCCTCTCCTCTGTCAGGTCTAACCACCCTCTCCTCTGTCAGGTCTAACCACCCTCTCCTCTGTCAGGTCTAACTACCCTCTCCTCTGTCAGGTCTAACCACCCTCTCATCTGTCAGGTCTAACCACCCTCTCCTCTGTCAGGTCTAATCACCCTCTCCTCTGTCAGATCTAACCACCCTCTCCTCTGTCAGGTCTAACCACCCTCTCCTGTCAGGTCTAACCACCCTCTCCTCTATCAGGTCTGACCACCCTCTCCTCTGTCAGGTCTAACCACCCTCCTCCTCTGTCAGGTCTAACCACCCTCTCCTGTGTCAGGTCTAACCACCCTCTCCTCTGTCAGGTCTAACCACCCTCTCCTGTGTCAGGTCTAACCACCCTCTCCTCTATCAGGTTTAACCACCCTCTCCTCTGTCAGGTCTAACCACCCTCTCCTCTGTCAGGTCTAACCACCCTCTCCTGTGTCAGGTCCAACCACCCTCTCCTCGATCAGGTCCAACCACCCTCTCCTCGATCAGGTCTAACCACCCTCTCGTCTGTCAGGTCTAACCACCCTCTCCTGTGTCAGGTCTAACCACCCTCTCCTCTATCAGGTTTAACCACCCTCTCCTCTATCAGGTCTCACCACCCTCTCCTGTGTCAGGTCTAACCATCCTCTCCTACAACAATTAATTATTCAAATTATTTCCACTCTTCATCATTCAAACAGAGGCCGACATTGTGTGATGTTCACCATCCAAGTCTTCAAGATCCGAGCAAACCATTCCGGGTCTTCATGGCCGAAGCCCTAAGCGACCATATGCGTCTTCCTCGCACCATTTCTTGAACCAACTAAACTCTTCTAACACTTCACTTAGTGTTCAAATACATGAAGCTTCATTCAGGCATTCAACCTGCTGCTTCCACTCTTCATTCACACTCCTCCACCCTTTGAAAAGCTTCATGCCGACGTTTTTTCACACCTCTGACTCAAAACAAACTTGTGGTTAAATAATAACAGGATGTTGTTAACCTGCTCACAAGGTGATATTACACGTTATCTCTTACCATTGGAATCATGGGAAAATTACCCAACTTGGGAAAACAGACATGAAGTTGGGGGAAAGAGGAGAGTCCGGTTCTAACTCTTAGTTAATAAATCACGTGTCAGGTTCTTACTCCAAGTTAATAAATCACGTGTCAGGTTCTTACTCCTTGTTAATAAATCACGTGTCAGGTTCTTACTCCTTGTTAATAAATCACGTGTCAGGTTCTTACTCCAAGTTAATAAATCACGTGTCAGGTTCTTACTCCTTGTTAATAAATCACGTGTCAGGTTCTTACTCCTTGTTAATAAATCACGTGTCAGGTTCTTACTCCAAGTTAATAAATCACGTGTCAGGTTCTTACTCTTAGTTAATAAATCACGTGTCAGGTTCTTACTCCAAGTTAATAAATCACGTGTCAGGTTCTTACTCCTTGTTAATAAATCACGTGTCAGGTTCTTACTCCTTGTTAATAAATCACGTGTCAGGTTCTTACTCCAAGTTAATAAATCACGTGTCCGGTTCTTACTCTTAGTTAATAAATCACGTGTCAGGTTCTTACTCTTAGTTAATAAATCACGTGTCAGGTTCTTACTCTTAGTTAATAAATCACGTGTCAGGTTCTTACTCTTAGTTAATAAATCACGTGTCAGGTTCTTACTCTTCTATATATATAAAGTAGAGTTGGCCTCTGTGTCTGTATCCTGATCTATCTACGATCTCTAAGATCTCGAGAACCCGTGGACGGATTTGCGAGCGGAAAGTACTGTTCGACTCGGGATGGTCCCAGGAATGTCACGGAGACATAAACATTTAAAAAATTTCGGGTTTTAAAATGAGCGTATTATTAGCACTAGCAGAAGAGAGAGGGATTCGAAGGGAGGGAGCGCAGCGCTTCTAGCGCTTCTGACTACAGCACACCTTAAAATTAAAAAAACTTCGGGTTTTAAAATTAGTGTGTTACGCGTAATTAGCGCTAGCAGAAGAGGGAGGGAATCTAAGGGAGGGAGCGCAGTGCTCCCTCCAGCGCTTCTGTTAGCGTAATTAGCGTATTTCGGAACGTTAATTTTTCAACTTCATTATTCGGAATCAGTACGTCCCAGAGAACCTTCGTAACGTTACTTTTTCAACTTCATCCGATTGACATGGGACCAACGGCATGTGACAAAGAGTGAAACATACAGGCTACATTTATTTGACGACAATGAGTTCCGACTTCCGACCTCGGTGGGATGACAGGCTGAGTCAACCCCCCTGGTGTGAAGGGGGAGGAGGAGGGGAGGGGGAAGAGAAGGGGAGGGGAACGAGGGGGAAGGGGATGGGAGGGGGGGAGGGGGAGGGGGAAGGGGGAGGGGGAGGGGGAAGGGGGGAGGGGAGGGGGGGGAGGGGAAAGGGGGGGGAGGGGGGAGGGGAGGGGCCCTTCTTCCCCTGGGCACCCCCGCACCCTTCCCTCCCCCCTTCCCCTCCCCCCTCCCCCCCTTCCCCCTCCCCCCCATTCCCCTCCCCTCCTCTTCCCCCTCCCCTCCTCCTCCCCCGCTTCCCCCTCCCCCCTCCCCCCCCCCCCCGTTCCCCTCCCCTCCTCTTCCCCCTCCCCTCCTCCTCCCACTCCCGTGCAAAGCCGGGTACCTCTGCTAGTAGTTAATAAATCACGTGTCAGGTTCTTACTCTTAGTTAATAAATCACGTGTCAGGTTCTTACTCTTAGTTAATAAATCACGTGTCAGGTTCTTACTCCTTGTTAATAAATCACGTGTCAGGTTCTTACTCCTTGTTAATAAATCACGTGTCAGGTTCTTACTCCTTGTTAATAAATCACGTGTCAGGTTCTTACTCCAAGTTGATAAATCACGTGTCAGGTTCTTACTCCTTGTTAATAAATCACGTGTCAGGTTCTTACTCCAAGTTGATAAATCACGTGTCAGGTTCTTACTCCTTGTTAATAAATCACGTGTCAGGTTCTTACTCCTTGTTAATAAATCACGTGTCAGGTTCTTACTCCAAGTTAATAAATCACGTGTCAGGTTCTTACTCCAAGTTGATAAATCACGTGTCAGGTTCTTACTCCTTGTTAATAAATCACCTGTCAGGTTCTTACTCCAAGTTAATAAATCACGTGTCAGGTTCTTACTCTTAGTTAATAAATCACGTATCAGGTTCTTACTCCAAGTTAATAAATCACGTGTCAGGTTCTTACT
Source organism: Myxine glutinosa (assembly GCF_964187855.1). Classification (NCBI taxonomy): domain Eukaryota; kingdom Metazoa; phylum Chordata; class Myxini; order Myxiniformes; family Myxinidae; genus Myxine; species Myxine glutinosa. The sequence continues at coordinate 1,267,498 of NC_136273.1, read as the reverse complement.
CTTAGTTAATAAATCACCTGTCAGGTTCTTACTCTTAGTTAATAAATCACGTGTCAGGTTCTTACTCTTAGTTAATAAATCACCTGTCAGGTTCTTACTCCAAGTTAATAAATCACGTGTCAGGTTCTTACTCCAAGTTAATAAATCACGTGTCAGGTTCTTACTCTTAGTTAATAAATCACATGTCAGGTTCTTACTCCTTGTTAATAAATCACGTGTCAGGTTCTTACTCCAAGTTAATAAATCACGTGTCAGGTTCTTACTCCAAGTTAATAAATCACGTGTCAGGTTCTTACTCCAAGTTAATAAATCACGTGTCAGGTTCTTACTCCAAGTTAATAAATCACGTGTCAGGTTCTTACTCCAAGTTGATAAATCACGTGTCAGGTTCTTACTCTTAGTTAATAAATCACGTGTCAGGTTCTTACTCTTAGTTAATAAATCACGTGTAAGGTTCTTACTCTTAGTTAATAAATCACGTGTCCGGTTCTTACTCTTAGTTAATAAATCACGTGTCAGGTTCTTACTCTTAGTTAATAAATCACGTGTCAGGTTCTTACTCTTAGTTAATAAATCACGTGTCAGGTTCTTACTCTTAGTTAATAAATCACGTGTCAGGTTCTTACTCCAAGTTAATAAATCACGTGTCAGGTTCTTACTCTTAGTTAATAAATCACGTGTCAGGTTCTTACTCTTAGTTAATAAATCACGTGTCAGGTTCTTACTCTTAGTTAATAAATCACGTGTCAGGTTCTTACTCTTAGTTAATAAATCACGTGTCAGGTTCTTACTCCAAGTTAATAAATCACGTGTAAGGTTCTTACTCTTAGTTAATAAATCACGTGTCAGGTTCTTACTCCAAGTTAATAAATCACGTGTCAGGTTCTTACTCTTAGTTAATAAATCACGTTTCAGGTTCTTACTCTTAGTTAATAAATCACGTGTCAGGTTCTAACTCCAAGTTAATAAATCACGTGTCAGGTTCTTACTCCAAGTTAATAAATCACGTGTCAGGTTCTTACTCTTAGTTAATAAATCACGTGTCAGGTTCTTACTCCAAGTTAATAAATCACGTGTCAGGTTCTTACTCTTAGTTAATAAATCACGTGTCAGGTTCTTACTCTTAGTTAATAAATCACGTGTCAGGTTCTTACTCTTAGTTAATAAATCACGTGTCAGGTTCTTACTCTTAGTTAATAAATCACGTGTCAGGTTCTTACTCTTAGTTAATAAATCACGTGTAAGGTTCTTACTCTTAGTTAATAAATCACGTGTCAGGTTCTTACTCCAAGTTAATAAATCACGTGTCAGGTTCTTACTCTTAGTTAATAAATCACATGTAAGGTTCTTACTCTTAGTTAATAAATCACGTGTCAGGTTCTTACTCTTAGTTAATAAATCACGTGTCAGGTTCTTACTCTTAGTTAATAAATCACATGTCAGGTTCTTACTCCAAGTTAATAAATCACGTGTCAGGTTCTTACTCCTTGTTAATAAATCACGTGTCAGGTTCTTACTCCAAGTTAATAAATCACGTGTCAGGTTCTTACTCCTTGTTAATAAATCACGTGTCCGGTTCTTACTCTTAGTTAATAAATCACGTGTCAGGTTCTTACTCTTAGTTAATAAATCACGTGTCAGGTTCTTACTCCAAGTTAATAAATCACGTGTCAGGTTCTTACTCCTTGTTAATAAATCACGTGTCAGGTTCTTACTCCAAGTTAATAAATCACGTGTCAGGTTCTTACTCTTAGTTAATAAATCACATGTCAGGTTCTTACTCTTAGTTAATAAATCACGTGTCAGGTTCTTACTCCAAGTTAATAAATCACGTGTCAGGTTCTAACCCCAAGTTAATAAATCACATGTCAGGTTCTTACTCTTAGTTAATAAATCACGTGTCAGGTTCTAACTCCAAGTTAATAAATCACGTGTCAGGTTCTAACCCCAAGTTAATAAATCACATGTCAGGTTCTTACTCCAAGTTAATAAATCACGTGTCAGGTTCTTACTCTTAGTTAATAAATCACGTGTCAGGTTCTTACTCTTAGTTAATAAATCACGTGTCAGGTTCTTACTCTTAGTTAATAAATCACGTGTCAGGTTCTTACTCCAAGTTAATAAATCACGTGTAAGGTTCTTACTCTTAGTTAATAAATCACGTGTCAGGTTCTTACTCGAAGTTAATAAATCACGTGTCAGGTTCTTACTCTTAGTTAATAAATCACGTGTAAGGTTCTTACTCTTAGTTAATAAATCACGTGTCAGGTTCTTACTCTTAGTTAATAAATCACATGTCAGGTTCTTACTCCAAGTTAATAAATCACGTGTCAGGTTCTTACTCTTAGTTAATAAATCACGTGTCAGGTTGTTCTTACTCTTAGTTAATAAATCACGTGTCAGGTTCTTACTCTTAGTTAATAAATCACGTGTCAGGTTCTTACTCTTAGTTAATAAATCACGTGTCAGGTTCTTACTCTTAGTTAAAAATCACGTGTCAGGTTCTTACTCTTAGTTAATAAATCACGTGTCAGGTTCTTACTCCAAGTTAATAAATCACGTGTCAGGTTCTTACTCTTAGTTAATAAATCACGTGTCAGGTTCTTACTCTTAGTTAATAAATCACGTGTCAGGTTCTTACTCTTAGTTAATAAATCACGTGTCAGGTTCTTACTCTTAGTTAATAAATCACATGTCAGGTTCTTACTCCAAGTTAATAAATCACGTGTCAGGTTCTTACTCCTTGTTAATAAATCACGTGTAAGGTTCTTACTCCAAGTTAATAAATCACGTGTCAGGTTCTTACTCCTTGTTAATAAATCACGTGTCAGGTTCTTACTCTTAGTTAATAAATCACGTGTCAGGTTCTTACCCCAAGTTAATAAATCACGTGTCAGGTTCTTACCCCAAGTTAATAAATCACGTGTCAGGTTCTTACTCCAAGTTAAT
>NC_136273.1:1212049-1259549 GCF_964187855.1 Myxine glutinosa | reverse complement strand
TGTTTGGCATTGAGGACCTCCATCCATTGTTGAGAAAGCAGAAGCAGCATGTCTAGAGTGGAGTGTCCAGGTCTGAAACCAAATTGATGATCAGAGATCAAGCCATTGGAGAAGAGGAAAGATTTCATATCTGAAGCAATGATGGATTCCATGACCTTGCTGATAATTGGGAGAAGGCTGATTGGTCTGTAGTTGCTGGGATCTGTTTTTGCACCTTTTTTGTGCAAAGCGGTGATGTTGGCAAATTTCCAAGCAGATGGAAGATGACCTTGAGCAAAAGAGAGGGTGAAGAGAACAGAGAGAGGGAGTGAAAGAGCGGGAGAACATGATTTTAGGACCCGTGGGCTGATGCCGTCAGGTCCAGTTGCAGAATCAGAGTCGAGGGTTGACAGACACTTTTCCACCTTGTCAGGAGGAAAGGACACAGAGTCCAGGAGCAGCTGGGTACGACTGGGTACGGTGGGTACAGAGAGGGATGGGTTTGGGACACAAGATTTAGAGGCAAACACAGAGTTCAGGCATTCGGCTTTTTCACGTGCGGAGTCAGCCGTGTGGCCATTTAAGGTGAGGGAGGGGATGGAGGGGGAACAAACACCAGAAACAGATTTTACCAGATGCCACCAGGATTTGGAAGAGGGAGACAGATAAGAGAGTTCGGTCCTGAGGATGGAGAGATATTGTTTCCTGGCTCTCCTGAGGGTGGACACACACTTGTTTCGGGCTTTGTGAAAGGAAATGAGATTTCCTTCCATTGGATTTGCTTTCCAGGAGACGAAAGCAAGTTGTTTCTGGGCAATAGCCTCACCACAAGATTCCGTGTACCATGGACGGGAGGAAGGGTATGACAACTGAAGACGAGAAGGGATAAAACTGTGCATGAGAGAGAGCAATTTACTTTGGAAGAATTCCCAGGATGAGTTGATGTCAGAGGCAGTAGAGATGGGAGACCAGTCCAGATGATTGATGGCTGCTTGAAGACCGTGCCAGTTGGCCTGAGTGAAATGCCAGACTCGTCGACGCTGAGGAGGCTCTCTGAAAATGGTCAGAGAGATGTCCACTTTAACAAGCACATGATCAGAAAAGCCGATTGGAGCAGAAGAAGAGCAGCAGACATTTTCAGGGAAGTTAGTCATAACCAAGTCCAGAAGAGAAGATTCTCCGTTGACTGAGATCCGGGTTGGGAAATTGACAGATTGTGTCAGTCCCAGTGAGTCACAGAAGTCCTTTGCTGAAGAGCCATGGCTGGTGAGAGAGGTACCCACCCCCAGCCAACTGGCATGGTGACAGTTGAAATCACCACATATGAGGAAGAGAGAGTTGGGATGGGTAGATAGAAGTTGGTCCATATTATCAGCCAGCGAGATGTAGATGGAGTCATCACTGTTTGGTGGACGGTACAACACGCATATGAACAAAAGGTGGGAGCGAAGGGGAAGCCATAGCCAAAGGTATTCCTGGGGGTGAGGTGGAGAGAGGGCAGTGCAGGGCGAGTGAGGAAGAGAGTTTTTTATAAAGATAGCAACCCCACCTCCAGAACGAGGCTCAGGTCTATCATACCGGAGGAGGGAGTAACCTGGGAGAGATACCAAGGAATCAGAGACATCATGAAGGAGGAAGGTTTCTGTTAAGCAGATCACGTCTGGTTTGTCAGAAGCAACCTGTATGGAGAGATCAGTTAAGTTTGAGCGAAGGCCCCGGATGTTTGAGGTCCATACTGTTAAGGAAGAGGAAGGGGGAGCATCGGATACAGAACAGGGGGGGGGGAGCGGTCGGGCAGGATGTGGAAGAGGAGGAAGAGGTAGGGAGAGCTGTTGCAGGTGTGTCAGAGATTACAGAATAGCTTGGAGAAAGGGAAGAATGGGGCGGACAAAAGGTTTGATGGTGTTTGGGTGAGGCGCAGTGAGGTGTTATTTGAGGAGGGGGAAGAGTGAGGCAGAAGGTTGAGGAAGATGAAGGTGAAAGTTGGAAGGGGGAAGAAGCGGGGAGGACGCTTTGAGGAGGAGGGGTGAGAGGGGAGTCTAGGAGGGGAGGAGTGAGGGAGAGTCTCGGAGGGGAGGGGTGTGGGGGGAGTTTAGGAGGGAAGGGGCAGGGGGGGAGATTTGAAAGGGATGGGTGTTTGGGAAGATTTGGGGGGGAGGGGCAAGGGGGAAGATTTGACAGAGATGGGTGATGGGGAAGATTTGGAGGGGAGGGGTGAGATTGGATTTTGAAAAGTGTACGATTTATGGGAAACGAACATTTATTGCAAAATGAGTTTCTTGAGACATTCGAGTCAAAAATACGTTTGAGGACGCTGAAGGATGGGTGGAGTTCTGGAGAGTTTAGGGAATGAATGAAAGATGCACTGTAAGAGATGGAATTTTTTTTTTTGAATGAATAGAATTGGTGAGCAAGTCGAAAGCATCCTTTTATAGAAGAAGTAGAAAAAAGTGTTGTAGAATATGACATAATAAAGTTCTTCAGGGGACAGATGAAACATGTATTAACAACTTGATCACGTGATCTCGAACAACGTGGTCGAATAACGAAAGAACAAATAACGAAGAACGAAAGAGCAAAAGAACGAAGAACGAAAGAACAAATAAGAACGTACAAGCAGATAAGAACAGGGAAGGGAAAAAAAATTTTGGTTTTTTTTTTGAGATTTTAAAACAAGGGAGTATGGGTGAAAAGACCGTGAAAAACAGAGACCGACAGTAGTTGCAGCGCGATCGAAGAACCGCTGAGACAAAAAACAAAAGCCTCAAGCCAAGGTCTGAGGACACGGTAGCCTACTACTACTAGCACTACACTAGGCCTCAGAATACACGATACGAAAAAAACCGACGATTCTGTACACAGGTATGAAAAACCAACACCGAGAAACCTATTAAAGTCACCCCAATAGGTACATACACCGAAAGAAAGATAAAGATACGCCAAAAACACAAATGTGAAAGATCACTTAGCTTCGAAAGCGTGAGCACATGGAACAGCTTCGAAAAGACGTGACCTCGCCGTGATCTCGCGAGAGCACTCCAACTCCAGTGGTGTGTGTGTGTGTGTGTATTATGTGGTGTGTGTGTGTCTGCATGTGTGCATGCTGTGTTGTGGATTTTGTGTTGTGATGTGTATGTGTTTTGTAGTATAATGTATGGTGTGTCGTTGCTCATCTCCATAATTTGGGTTTTAGAAGGTAGATCGGAGACCCCGCCCACCCCGGCCCCCCCATAAAAAATTTATAATCGATTTACTTGGTTGGAAAACTTATAAGTACAGGTACATTCAAAGTACACCGCCCCCATGCCAAATAAATAAATATCCTCCAACGCTGCATTTCCGGTGAGCCTCTGGCTCATAGAGACTATATTTGGAGGGAGAGGTGCACAATTAATTGATTGATTAATTACATGTGTAATTAAAATCAATAAACAATGATCGTGAAATAACTTATTGATCAAATACTAATAACAAATATCGACCACCAGTGTTTCATCCGAAGCTGCAACTTTTTGAAAGTGAATGAAATAAGTCATTAGTCGAAAATCATCACAACACACAAAAGTCGAAAAAGTCGGAAAAAAAAAAAATTAGTCGAAAAAAAAAGAATTTGATTAGTCAATAAATAAATAATCGATTAATTGATTAATCAATCAAATATATATTTAACAGCCACATCACTTGGTCACTGTCATGTCCGAATATCAGCTTCCTAGCTCAAAAGGTGCCTGAGATATTGTCCAGATGAGAAAGGAAATAATGAAGTGATTGAATGAATGAATGATCGTTTTAAGGCCATTTTCCCCGCTAGAGCGGGGGTTAGCCTTGCGGGCCCCATGGCAATCATGGTGCCCTGTTTGAGGCAATGGTTTTATGGCCGGATGCCCTTCCTGACGCCAACCGTTGGTCGCCTCTTACGATGCGCAGGGATACGCTGTACCTATTCAAAATCGGCGTGCACACCTGGATCATTCATCCCAACAAGCTGCTACGCAATTTGCCGACCTCGGAAGGATGACAGGCTGAGTCAACCCCCCTGGCGTTAATTCAGCGATCGATCGGGATTCGAACCCAGGATCCTAGGATCCCAAGCCGGCATCCTAACCGCCAAGCCAACACCAGGCAACACCAAGTGATTAATAACGAAAATAAATAAATAATAATCGTAAAATAATTAAATTATTAATGAATTTGCTAATACAATACCTAAACCACCACGATTTAATCCGAATCTGTAAATTAAAAAAATTAAGTCATTAATCAAATAATTGAATAATCAAAAAACAAAAATACTGTTTTTGGCAAAACACTTACTCACTATTGTGCCCAAATTTCAGCTTCCTAGCTCAAAGGATGACTGGGATATCACCCGGACAAACAAGGAAGACGTCATGCAGAGAGCGATACAAAATACCCCCCCCCCCCCCCCTCCACAGCCTCTTCCACGAGGCAGCTGTGATCCATGTACACTGTACTATCATGATGTGGGCAAAATAAAGGTTGCAATTGATCCATCAAATTGTCCATTTCATCACGTTCAAAATTGACGATCTTGATCAAAGCTCGTGTGAATAGGGTAAAAAGTGACGATTTTTCGATGAAAATTGATGATTTTAGAAGTTTGACCGAGAGTTGACCTTTGACTTTTTGACCTCAAATAGTTGGTTTCCCAATTTAGTGACTCGATATGCAAATGCTGTTGAATTTCCAAGTCAATTGGATGTAAATTGATGATTTTTCAGATGAAAATTGATGATTTTGGAGGTTTAACCTAATAGTTGACCTTTTGACCTCAAAAATAGTCGGTTTCCCTAATTAATGACTCAATGTGCAAATGCTGTTCAATTTAAAATTAAACCAGACAGAATAACAAACGCAACCGATAAATATACTTGGAAAATCTTCGATTTTGCAAGTGATAACAAACAAGAAAGAAACCGGAGTGAAAACTGAGAACTCCCTTTCAGCACGAGTCATCGCTGGACCCACTTCGGTGCCCCCTTCGGTGCCCGGCAATGAAGTCATGCAGCACCTGGAGATGGTTTACTTGGTTGGATATCTCATAATTGTTTTATTTGGTTGGAAATGTAATATTCGATATACTTTTTTTTTCTTTTTTTTTTGTATACATAATCGAGGCTCATGAAAGAGATAACATTTATCACACAAACAAATCAAACAGACAAACAAACAAAGTATATAAAAAGGGGAGCGGTAGACAAGATGGGGAGAGAAGGGGAAGCACATAAACACAACATTTGTGAGGGACATCGGGAATGTGTGGGAGGGAGAGGGCTTGGGGGGGAGGCGGCGTGGGAAGGGGGGGAGGAGGGAGAAGTATAAACACAAGGACACCAAGGACTTCCAGGAAAGAAGTTGGTATTTCAAAAAGGATTTTTTTTTTTTTTTTTGTATGCAGAGTCGAGGCTCATGAAAGAGCTAACATTTATCAAACAAACAAATCAAACAAACAAGCAAACAAAGTATATAAAAAGGGGAGCGGTCGACAAGATGGGGATAGAAGGGGAGGCAGCACACAAGCACAACATTTGAGAGCAGGGACATCGGGAGATGTGTGGGAGGGAGAGGGCCTGGGGGGAGGCAGGATAGGCATAAAACGCAAGGACACCAAGGACTTCCAGGAAAGAAGTCGGCACCTCAAAAAAGTGGATTTGGGGTGAAATTAGTGGGGGTAGAAAAGATCAAGGTTTTGGATTGGGGAAGATAAGAAATGGTGGTGAACAGCCGTTTTAAAGACCTGGAGGGAGGAGTGGGATTGAAGGGAGTGGGGGAGTTTGTTCCAGAGGCGGGAGATCCAGAGGCACAGATCTTGTGTGACCTTTAGGAATATTTGGGGGACAGAGCCCAGAGACAGCTGGAGAAGCAAGGCCGGAGAGGAGTCGGTAGAAGACAGAAAGACCACCAACCTGCCTGAGGTGAGTAAGTGAAAGGCCCTCGGAGGTAGCTTCATCACTGGAGATTCCAATGATTCTGAACGCTTTGGTTTCAACAGCATGAAGACGAGCTAGGTGTGAGGCAGGAGCACCAGCCCAGAGGGGAGAGCAGTATTCCAATGAGCTGCAGATGAAAGCCTTGTATGTGGTGAGGAGCTCAGGTGTGCCAAGGAAGGACTTCGCACGACGGAGGATGCCCAGTCGGCGACTGGCTTTGGAGGCCAGATTTGAAATGTGGTTTTCCCAGGAAAGATCATGGCAGATAGTGAGATCCAAAAGCTTGAGTGACAGAACTTCTTGGAGAGGATTATTCAGAAAGTAGATGGGAGGGTTGTCCAGTCGGTATTTTCGGAGAGACATCGTAAGAGTGTGAGATTTGTCAGGATTGAAAGACATGTTCCACTTCTTTGCCCAGTCTGTGATTTTGTCCACGTCTGCATAGAGGGAGGAGGCTGCAGACTGCCGATCTGAGGGATGACGAATGGAGCGGCAGAGAGTGGAGTCATCAGCAAAGTGAAAGAGAGGATTTTCAAGAGTCGAACAGATCATTGATGAAGACCAGAAAAAGCACAGGGCCCACAACACTGCCTTGGGGAACTCCAGCCTGAACAGGAAGAGGAGATGAGAGAAACCCATTCAGGGCCACACGTTGACTACGACGAGAGAGGAAGTCCGCCAGCCATGCATGGAGATTTCCATGGATACCAAAGGAGGAGAGTTTGGTGAGCAGAGCGGGGTGCCAGACCGTATCGAAGGCTCGTGATATGTCGAGGGAGACAGCTCCACTTGGGTTGGAAATATAACATTCGATATACTTGGGTTGGAAATGTAATAATCGATATACTTGGTTCGAAATGTAATAATCGACATACTTGGTTGGAAATGTAATAATCGATATACTTGGTTGGAAATGTAATAATCGATACACTTGGTTGGAAATGTAATTATTGATATTCTTGGTTGGAAATGTAATAATCGATATACTTGGTTGGAAATGTAATCATTGATATTCTTGGTTGGAAATGTAATAATCGATATACTTAGTTGGAAATGTAATAATCGATATACTTGGTTGGAAATGTAATAATCGATATACTTGGTTGGAAATGTAATAATCGATATACTTGGTTGGAAATGTAATAATCAATATACTTGGTTGGAAATGTAATAATCGATATACTTGGTAGGAAATGTAATAATCGATATACTTGGTTGTAAATGTAATAATCGATATACTTGGTTGGAAATGTAATAATCGATATACTTGGTTGGAAATGTAATAATCGATATACTTTGTTGGAAATGTAATAATCGATATACTTTGTTGGAAATGTAATAATCGATATACTTGGTTGGAAATGTAATAATCGATACACTTGGTTGGAAATGTAATAATCGATATACTTGGTTGGAAATTTAATAATCGATACACTTGGTTGGAAATGTAATAATTGATATTCTTGGTTGGAAATGTAATAATCGATATACTTGGTTGGAAATGTAATCATTGATATTCTTGGTTGGAAATGTAATAATCGAGAAACTTGGTTGGAAATGTAATAATCGATATTCTTGGTTGGAAATGTAATAATCGATATACTTGGTTGGAAATGTAATAATTGATATTCTTGGTTGGAAATGTAATAATCGATATACTTGGTTGGAAATGTAATAATCGATATACTTGGTTGGAAATGTAATAATCGATATACTTGGTTGTAAATGTAATAATTGATATACTTGGTTGTAAATGTAATAATCGATATACTTGGTTGTAAATGTAATAATCGATATACTTGGTTGGAAATGTGATAATTGATATGCTTGGTTGGAAATGTAATAATCGATATACTTGGTTGGAACTGTAATAATCGATACACTTGGTTGGAAATGTAATAATTGATATTCTTGGTTGGAAATGTAATAATCGATATGCTTGGTTGGAAATGTAAGAATCGATATACTTGGTTGGAAATGTAACAATCGATATACTTGGTTGGAAATGTAATAATCGATATACTTGGTTGGAAATAAGGCAAATTAATAATTTTGTCAAAAGGTCCAAAGGTCGTCTGTGCTCCTTCACATCCATCAAAGATAACTTTCTCCCAATCGTTTTTTTGTTGAATCTCTACTCTTTATTTTGCTGTGTATATGCTTGCTCTGTACATGTTTGCTGTGTACATGTTTGCTGTGTACATGTTTTCTGTGTATATGCTTGCTGTGTATATGTTTGCTGTGTATATGTTTGCTGTGTATATGTTTGCTGTGTATATGTTTGCTGTGTATATGCTTGCTGTGTATATGTTTGCTGTGTATATGCTTGCTGTGTATATGCTTTCTGTGTACATGTTTTCTGTGTGTATGCTTGCTGTGTATATGTTTGCTGTGTATATGTTTGCTGTGTATATGCTTGCTGTGTATATGCTTTCTGTGTATATGTTTGCTGTGTATATGTTTGCTGTGTATATGTTTGCTGTATATATATATATGTTTGCTGTGTATATGCTTGCTGTGTATATGCCTGCTGTGGAAATGTTTGCTGTGTATATGTTTGTTGTGTATATGTTTGCTGTGTATATGTTTGCTGTGTATATGCTTGATGTATATATGCTTGCTGTGTATATGTTTGCTGTGTATATACTTGCTGTGTATATGCTTTCTGTGTATATGTTTGCTGTGGATATGATTGCTGTGTATATGCCTGCTGTGTATATGTTTGCTGTGGAAATGTTTGCTGTGTATATGTTTCCTCTGTATAGTTTTGCTGTGTATATGTTTGCTGTGTAAATGTTTGCTGTGATATGCTTGCTGTGTATATATTTGCTGTGTATATGTTTGCTGTGTATATGTTTGATGTGTATATGCTTGCTGTGTATATGCTTGCTGTGTATATGCTTGCTGTGTAAATGCTTGCTGTGTATATGTTTGCTGTGTATATGCTTGCTGTATATATGCTTGCTGTGTAAATGCTTGCTGTGTATATGTTTGCTGTGTATATGCTTGCTGTGTACATGTTTGCTGTGTAAATGCTTGCTGTGTATATGCTTGCTGTGTCGATGCTTGCTGTGTATATGTTTGCTGTGTATATGCTTGCTGTGTACATGCTTGCTGTGTATATGCTTGATGTGTAAATGCTTGCTGTGTATATGCTTACTGTGTATATGTTTGCTGTGTATATGATTGCTGTGTATATGTTTGCTGTGTATATGTTTGGTGTGTATATGCTTGCTGTGTATATGCTTGCTGTGTATATGCTTGATGTGTAAATGCTTACTGTGTATATGTTTGCTGTGTATATGATTGCTGTGTATATGTTTGCTGTGTATATGCTTGCTGTGTATATGTTTGCTGTGTATATGTTTGCTGTGTATATGTTTGCTGTGTATATGTTTGCTGTGTATATGATTGCTGTGTATATGTTTGCTGTGTATATGTTTGCTGTGTATATGATTGCTGTGTATATGCTTGCAGTGTATATGCTTAAAGTGTATATGTTTGCTGTGTATATGCTGGCTGTGTATATGTTTGCTGTGTATATGCTGGCTGTGTATATGTTTGCTGTGTATATGTTTGCTGTGTATATGTTTGCTGTGTATATGTTTGCTGTGCATATGATTGCTGTGTATATGTTTGCTGTGTATATGTTTGCTGTGTATATGATTGCTGTGTATATGATTGCTGTGTATATGCTTGCTGTGTATATGCTTGCAGTGTATATGCTTGCAGTGTATATGTTTGCTGTGTATATGCTGGCTGTGTATATGTTTGCTGTGTATATGTTTGGTGTGTATATGTTTGCTGTGTATATGTTTGCTGTGTATATGTTTGCTGTGTATATGTTTGCTGTGTATATGCTTGCTGTGTATATGTTTGCTGTGTATATGCTTGCTGTGTATATGTTTGCTGTGTATATGTTTGCTGTGTATATGTTTGCTGTGTATATGTTTGCTGTGCATATGATTGCTGTGTATATGTTTGCTGTGTATATGTTTGCTGTGTATATGTTTGGTGTGTATATGTTTGCTGTGTATATGTTTGCTGTGTATATGTTTGCTGTGTATATGTTTGCTGTGTATATGCTTGCTGTGTATATGCTTGCTGTGTATATGCTTGCTGTGTATATGCTTGCTGTGTATATGTTTGCTGTATACTTCTTGTTCGATCTTGTTTTGTAATTCGTGCAAATTTGTGTGCATTAATCTGATTTTCGTAACGTGTTTTGCCTTTTGGGGCCCAGTCTCCTCACCGATGTTTTGTTTATTCACCTTCGTTCTTTCGCTCTATTACCTTTTTTCCCCTCCCCTTAACTCCCCCCTGACCTCTTACCCTTTTTGTTTAATGTCTAAAATACAAAACAAACAAAAAATAATAATCATAATAATAATTTCCTCCTCTCCTCGCGGTCCCCCTCCCTCACCCACGACCACATGTTGTCTCGCCCCGCCCCTACTTTCCTTCATATCTCCTTCCTCTTTAGTTGATATTCACCTTTCCAATTCTGTTAGTGAAGTATTCACCGTACTACTTAAACTTTTCTCCTTTAGTCAGGGATCCACAGGCTCAAAAGCTCAATAAAATGGGTTGGACCTGACATGGCATGCTATACATTTTGTTTGTGTTTTTCTATTAATTTGGACATTAAGGTCCGCTGAATGAGAGGTCTGCTCTGCCGGAAACCTTGCGAAAAAATTTGTGGCCATTTTTGTACATGCAGCCTTTATTTTTTGACCGAAAAATGTGAAAGATGTTTTTTTTCTTAAAATCCTCAGTGCGTTGTGTGGGCTGTCAATAAATGCATCCCAGATACACAGAACACGTGTTGACAACATCAAGTTGAGAAATACACTTACAAAACCTTTCCAAATGATTTAGAATCATTTTTATGCAAAAGCGCCCCGGATTTTTTTTGTACACCGCACCTTTCCTATGCCATCTCGAGGCATTGCAAATCGTCATTGCCGGGCACCGAAGGGGGCTCGGCAGTGACGCACGCTGAAAGAGAGTACTCAGTTTTCACTCTGGTTGTTTGTTTGTTTTCCTGGTTGTCCGGGCGATATCTCAGCCATCCTTTGAGCTAGGAAGCTGAAATTTCGGCACAATAGTGAGCAAGTGCTTTGTCAAAAACAGTATTTTTTGTTTTTTGATGAATCAATTAATTGAGGAGTTATTTAATGATTAGAGATTAATTAAGTACTTATTTATCCCGGTGTGTACCCCGGTTTAGAATAGCTACACCGTATCCCTGCGCATCGTAAGAGCGACTAAGGGTTGGCGTCAAGAAGGGCATCCGGCCATAAAAACATTGCCCCAAACAGAGAACCATGATTGTCATGGGGCCCGCAAGGCTAACCCTCGCCATAGCGGGGAAAATGGCCTTAAAACGATCATTCATTCAATCATTTTCAATTAAGTACTTATTTAATTAATTAAATTTCCTTTCTCTTCTGACCATTAACTCAGGCACCTTTTGAGTTAGGAAGCTGATATTTGGACATGCCAATGACCAGGTGATTTGGCTGCAAAGGCTATTTTTGATTTATTAATTAATCAATTAATCGATTAATTATTTAATTATTTGATTAATTACTAAAAAAAAAAAATTCAGATTCAAAAGAATTGTGCATTTTGTGAAACAAGCACCAAATTTGGCACAAATGTACATTAATATGTTGCGAACATTTTCAGATATTGGGCCACTTGAAATTCCGTAATTTTTTTTTTCAAATTTTTTCAAATTTCGTAATTTCAAATTTTTCGGGTGACACCGTCACAATTTCGGTCTTCGAGGCCGGCCGATAGGCAAAGTGTGACCGGAAGGGACGAGGTTCTCCTGACCACGTGGCCCTCGATCTGGGAAGCGAGAGGCGTTCCATTAGTGGACGCGCCCCTCACGCCCGACTTTTGGGCGGCCCCGGCAGGCCGTTTGTTTTGACGTTCCGTGACAGGCCCGGCACCCCCACCTCCGGGCCGACCGGAAGCTTGTGCTGAGTACATCATACCTGAACAACTCAGTGAGGCAGAACACAGCAGTGCACACCAGGGTGACCCCTTCAGTGCATAAACCAATTAACCTGTCCACTGCAGGGCATATAGAAATGAAGTTATTTTCTGCATATAATAATAATATAAGTTCAGTTCTATATAACAATTTCTGTTATCACCACTACCACTACAACTACCACTACTACAGGCTTTGTCTGGAATTTTGTGGACTAACAGACAAACAGACATACAGACAAGCTGGGATCAAAACATTACCTCCTTCCACCATTGAGTGTAGAGGTAAACATCATGGAAATTATATCATGCCCTAGATTTAATTCATGCTTACCCGTGTATTTGCTTCACTGGTTCACAAGGTCTTTTGCATACATGTAATTCAGACTCTCGTCTTCATTGCTGACCACACAATGTTCGCAACATATTGTTGCGAATATGGAATTTGGCCTCCATATCCGCTTGTAAATATTCCCCTATTTCCCCAATACTCCCCAACTATCCCCAATCCCCCATTCCCTAGTCCCATTGCCTGTAAATAACACTCCGTAGAACCGACCTTCCCCTTTTTCCCCCATTAAATGTCGTGCCCAGGTCCACCGCATCACACGTAGACAACTTTCGGACATCTTGCTAGTTATTCTTAGTCTATGTCAGTTAAGGACTCGTTTCCATTAATTATGACTCTTCGTTGCACCAGAATGTGATTATATGGCACCAGTAGTGAGTTTAGGACCTTCCCATACCTCCTTCCATCTTCTTCCCCAAACAACAACAACAACTACAGCTACAACAACAACTACAACCACGGCGCGCGGGGGGAGTGTGCGTCCTCCCACCAGCTCGGTTAGCCGCCATGACCATGCGCTCCACGGGGTTACCACGAAGGGGCTGGCTGTCAGCTCCTCGTCAAGGGCGGAGCCTGGTAAACCCCCCGCACGCACCCAATGAGAAGCAACGTGCCGATTCCACGAGGCGGAGCTAACGAGCCGAGGGCGTGTCACTCCCCGCCGGATATACGCAGCGACTTACCGGATGTGAGTGAGATGCGCCCCCAGCTTGAGACGACAAGACGCCACCTCGAGCGCTGTGAAACCTCCCGCATCTCTGGACTGGACCGGGTCGATTCTGCCCTGAGCCCAGGTGCACCTGGAGCCATCGCTACCTGCCTTTCCTTGCCATCAATCCCCGTGTGAGTCAGCCTTTTGTCCCGTTTATCTGTCGTCTGTTGGGGTTAATATAAGAGTGTGTCTAAGTGCTTGTCTTTCTATGCTGTACCTCTCGTCCCTGTAATCTGACCTTCCGCCCTAATATAATCTCCTCCGGAGGTCTTGAGAACCGTATCCCTGGTGTCGTGTCATTTTAATCCCAGCCGTGTGTCTTTTCCTTCATTGATCTAGCGTAGCGCGATTAGTCAACGTTCGGGTATAATCGGGTAACTTGTGCAGACGTGGTCATACCAAACCGCTCGGTAAATAACATCTAAGCCGCGTCTGTAACAATTGGTGTCGAGGAGTGGAATTCGGACCCGGGACTAAATTTATTAGGCCCAAATTTGGAGTAGAACCGATTCGGAGCGCGTTTCCCGCGCGAAATTATAACGGCGAAATTTGATTTTGTTATACGGAAATAAAAACCCGAATTTTGAAAGTCGCGCTATGGCAGACCAAGACAGCTGGGGTCCGGTAGGGGAGAGTGAGGCAGGGTCGGTCCAGGACCAAATTGAGGGACGCGAGGAGAGCGAAGCAGTGAGGGCGGCAGGGTCGCAAAATAGCGTTGTCACGCACGAGGTGGCCACGGCGTCCACGCCCGCGACCGTGGCAGCGCCCCTGGTGGATCCGAACCTTTTTATGTTGCAAATGAGGGCCCTTATGGAACAAATGGGTGAGCGATTGGAGGGCCAAATGGGGGTAATGGGGAACCGGATGGATGCTCAGGGTGAGCGATTGGAGGGCCAAATGGGGGTAATGGGGAACCGGATGGATGCTCAGAGTGAGCAAATGGGGGTAATGGGAAACCAAATGGGGGTAATGAGGGACGAAGCGAGGGGTACTGGTGAGGGATTAGACAATAATTTTAAGGGATTAGACGAGAAATTTGGGAAATTAGACAATAGATTAGGGGAAATACAGGAGGGGTTAATGGGGGTAGAAAACAGAATGGCCGCTCAAGAGAATCAAATGGAAGGGATGCAAAAAGGGTTAGAGGGGTTAGAAAACAGGATGGAAGGCAAATTGAGGGACATGAGGGACCAAGCGGAAAGGGAAGTTAACCAAATGGGGCAGCAGATAGAGGAGGTCAGAATGGGGGTAGAAACTAAACTGGATGCTCACAGGGAGGAAATGGAGCAGATGAGGGTGCATCGGGGCAGGAGATGCAAGTGATGGGAGAGGAGATCAGAAGAGGTGTGAGTGAGGAGGTCGGAGGAGTGCGCGAGGAGGTGAGGCACTGTAAGGAGCGCATGGAGAAGGAGGTGAGAAAGGGGACTGTAAAATTGCAAGGGGGCATAGAGGACCTGACGCAGGAGGTGGAGCAGCTGACGGTGGGACAGACGGAGTTAGTGGAGCAGGTTCAAAGGAACACTGCGGTATTAGGAGGTTTAAAAGCGACACAAAACGACATAAAAAACGACTTAATAGCGACAAAGAGGGAATGTCAGATGGTACGTGAGGGACTGACAGCGAGGTTGGACGAGGTGGTAGAGGTAATGGAGACGAAGGACCGGCAGGTGAGGACGCACCTGGAAACGGTCAAGGTAGCCTTAGAGGATGAGCTTGAGGAGACGTACCGGGGAATGAAAGAGGTGAAGCAGAAATTAGAAGAAGTGGAAGAAGGGGTGAGCGAAATTAAGAAGCGACGGAGAGGGGATAAGAAAGAGATAAAAGAGGAGATAAAAGAATTGGTCCAAAGTCTGTGTTTGGATCGTGATGATGTGCTCATTAACCGGATGAGGGATTCGCAGGTGATGGAGGAGAAGCGAAGAGGAAGAGGACCCGGTGTAAGTGGTGACCAATATGGTCGTGCGTATGATGCGCCAGGGGATTTAATGAGCTTGGGGGTCGAGATGGACCCGGGTGTTCGTGAGAGGCCGTGGGTGAAGTGTGCGACAGGTCTGGTGTGCGAAAAAGGAGGTGTGCGAGAAAGTCCGACTCTGGGGTGTGTGAGGAAAAAGTGCACGCCAAGGAGTGAGGGTGCTGGCGAGAGTGAGTCGGTCGTAGCGCGTGTGCGAGGGAGCACATGGAAGCGCGGTGTGGTGAGTGTTACAGAGGGTGTGATGGGAGAGTGTGCGCAAGGGTGTGCGCGAGAAAGGTGTGTGACGGACAGGTGCATGGGGAAAGAGTGCGCTGTCAAGGGCAAGGAAGAATGCACACCTATGGTGAGTGTTACAGAGGGTGTAACGGGAGAGTGTGCGCGAGAAAGGTGTGTGACGGACAGGTGCATGAGGAAAGAGTGCGCTGTCGAGAGTAAGGGTGAGTGCGCTGTCAAGAGTGGAGATGAGAGTAGTACGAGTGGCACGGAGCGTGAGTTGGTTGTGACAGGTGAGCGAGGATGTACACCTGGAATGGAAGGATGCACACCTGGAATGGTAGAGCGTGAGTGGGAATGCACGCTGGAGTTGGTGGTGAGGCACGTGGTTGGGTGTGCGAATGAGAGCACCCCTGTGATTGTCACAGAGGAGGTGACAGAGGAGGGGGCGCGAAGAGGTGTGTTAGTGAGGTGTGCGACCAACGAATGTGTGCCAAGGTGTTCGGTGGTCAGGTGTGTGACCAAGTCTGTGAGTGGAATGAGGGTACCTGGGTGTGTAAGGAAAGGTAGCATGGGAACGGCTGGATGTGTGAGCAAGGAACGGGCTGCGGGGTGTAAGCATGCAGGTGAAGCATCGACGTTACACGGGTTAGAGGTTAGGTCGACTTTTAGCCGAATCGGGCCCTCGGTGCGTGCTGGGCCTCGCTTTGAACGGCCGCGTCCGTGCTCCACTAGGCGGAGCGGGCAGCCCGATAGAAAGGGTCGTCATGGCGACCACTTTTTGTTGAGGCAGTCCGGCAGGTCGAGATCGGGACATTGGATGGCTCCACGCCGAGATGGTGCGTGGGATCTCGGCCCGGGTAAGCCCCCATCCCTGCACCGAATGCCGGACGCATCCAGCCGCTGGCACAGAACAACCCGCATTCATGGCTTGGCTTTACGAAGCCGGGCTTTGGATAGGAGTTGGCGCACCGAGAGGCATTAGTGAGTAGACTGGGTGATGAGGTTAGTGTTTTGGACCCAAAATTAGAGAAAAACAAAATTTGATGATTGGCAAGGGATTAGCAGTAGTGATTGGCAGATGATGGGTAGTGATTGGCAAATTTTTGATTTGTTGAAATTTGATGTGCAAAATTGGTAGTGAGAGACCCCCGATGTGGTGGGATGGCAAATCCACCATCCTTCCCATGGTGGGGGCAAAGGAGCAATAGCTTATGGGGTGTATGGCAGTGAAAACTCGCCCGGGTGGGTTAGGTTATATTGATAGGGCCCTAGAAGATGACATTAGGTAACGCTAAGGTTAGTTAGTGACTGATACCTGTAGTGGGGACGCAGGTAGATTAGTGTGGATGATAATGACGTGGGAGCGCAATAGTTTAAAGGGACGACAGGGAAGCGCAAGTTTCAGAGGGGAGTAGTTAGATGAGATGATGCTGTGTGAGGATGGAACAGGTGTGATTGCACAGGTGTGCAACTGGACAGGTGTGTGGAGTAGTGTGTGAGTAGTGAGTGTTGTGGATCAGCGCGAATGCGCTTGGGGAGAGAAGGGTGCAGGTGGCACCAGGTGTGAGAGCACAGGTGTGCAGGTACAGGTGTGTGGAGAGAGTTGGAGTAAGTGGTACGGAGTGGTGTGCATGGTGCGAAGGTGTGGATGGGGGAAGAGTGGACCCCTTTCACGAGTACCCGGGGCGGGTAGTGTAAGTGTTAGGTAGAGGGTACAGGTAAATTGTGGTTGGATATTGGCATTTGTGGTGCGGTTGCAGAATGGTGTTGTGGATGGGTGCATTAGTGTTGTGGAAATGGCTGGGCGTGTAGCCTGTTAGTGTGTGTAGTTGGTTGGGCACTCCACCACTGTGAGGATGTCGGCCAGGTGAGGCCGCAGGTGGGCTCTGGGAGCCGGTAGTTGTGAGTGGGTGCCTGAGGATCCCGGGTGTGGATCGGGCAGCCCAGTGCCAGAGAGGGCACCGAGTGGGGAGAGCGCCAGAGGGCCTTCCCAAGGTAGTTAGGTTAGGGTAAGGAGCAGGTAAGCTCGGAGGCAACTGCAGTGGTGGAGGTGTGCAGGTGGGTAGACCCGCTGGGAGAGGTACACGTCGCGGCCCAGAAATTGTGCGAGGGCACCGGGAGATGAATCGGGGGAGTGAGACCCCAAATTGAAAAGCACCACAGTTTGGCCAATGGGAATTGGTTTTTAGAACCCATAGTGTAAGAGGGCCAATGGTTTGGCCGGAGAAAGACCCCGGGTAGTGTAAAGTTGTTAAAGTCATTTAGGAAATAGTTAGGATTGATGAACCTGTCGCACCATACGCAGCCACTTACCTGTGGTGATGATGATGACTCCACACCTGTGTTTTCTTTGTTTTGGTGCAGGAAATGAGAATTGCTGTTGGATTTGTGAGACGCATCACGACGTGGATGAGACATTGGGGTGATTCCATCTCTCCCTCCCTAGGAGGGACTGATGATGAATTGGTAATGGCAAATTTTGATGTTCAGTTGGAGATGGCAAATTTTGATGAGAGTTGAAAATGGCAAATTTGATTGGTTAGGAGGGAGAGAAGACGAATTTGGTTTATGGGAGGAACGGGGAAGACAGTAGGGATGTTTGTTGATTTGTAAAGTAGATGTTTATGGGTAGTGTTGTGTTGTGTGGATACAGTAAGGGGTAAGGGAGGGGCCATGTAGGTTACCTGGTGGGGGGGGGGGGGGAGCGTACGGTAGGAACGTACCTGTCTCACCTGGTTCCCATGTGCCCCCAGTGTGCATTACCTTACATTGCGTGCACTTTTGCGCCCATACCACCTTACTCACTTGTCTGCTTCTTTTGTCTCCCACCTCCGAGGATCTGGCTTTGGGGCAGAGAGAGAGGAGAGAGAGGTGCTGGCTCCGCAGTTGTGGGCCTGCACTTTCGCTGCTTGCTGCTTGGATCGATACACCATATGGACCGCAATGTTTGTGGCCACCCACAATGGACCGCAGTTCTTTTGCGGCCAAGCACCACCCGTGAATGGACCTATGGGTCAACGTGGCACCTATGCCATACAAGGTGAACCACTTTTAGTTGACACCACTGAAGGCCACAATAAAGAAATGGACGCGGTTGGCGCCTTTCTTTATTTTTCTAAGGAAGTACGAAGGCCAAGTGCACCACACGAAGAGCAAGAGACACCTGCAGGGTTAGGGGTTGTTGAAGTTATTTTTATTCATTGAACCATGGTGACTGCACCGGATGGTGCTGACTGTGTGATGGGGTGGTGCATTTGATGCTTGGAAGGGGTGCTCTGCACATTATTAAAGGCCGTAGGCCACAGAGCACTCGTGGGTTGGTGTATCGATGCTGGCATGCGTGCTCTCTCTATGCATAACATCTGCATGTGTCCCTCCAAAAAAAAACAGGTCCTGGATCGTAGTGTAAATAGCAGCGTAGTCGGGTAAATAATGCTCCCTACCGGCTGTATGTTTAGTTTGCGAATTCTTTCCGGATTCGGTTATCCTGTGGGTGTGTTTCTGAGAGGAGAAGGGTGCAACGTCGCAGGGGGACATATTTACTCATTTGTGAATATCTGTAAAACTGTCGCACTCAGGGTAGAGTTAATAGTAGAGGGAACTACATCTGAGTGCCACACTAAAATAGGTAAAAATTTATCGGGTCGGGACGCCCCGAGGGTAGAGAAGGGTGCAATGTTGCGAATATGGAATTTGGCCTCCATATCCGCTTGTAAATATTCCCCTATTTCCCCAATACTCCCCAACTATCCCCAATCCCCCATTCCCTAGTCCCATTGCCTGTAAATAACACTCCGTAGAACCGACCTTCCCCTTTTTCCCCCATTAAATGTCGTGCCCAGGTCCACCGCATCACACGTAGACAACTTTCGGACATCTTGCTAGTTATTCTTAGTCTATGTCAGTTAAGGACTCGTTTCCATTAATTATGACTCTTCGTTGCACCAGAATGTGATTATATGGCACCAGTAGTGAGTTTAGGACCTTCCCATACCTCCTTCCATCTTCTTCCCCAAACAACAACAACAACTACAGCTACAACAACAACTACAACCACGGCGCGCGGGGGGAGTGTGCGTCCTCCCACCAGCTCGGTTAGCCGCCATGACCATGCGCTCCACGGGGTTACCACGAAGGGGCTGGCTGTCAGCTCCTCGTCAAGGGCGGAGCCTGGTAAACCCCCCGCACGCACCCAATGAGAAGCAACGTGCCGATTCTACGAGGCGGAGCTAACGAGCCGAGGGCGTGTCACTCCCCGCCGGATATACGCAGCGACTTACCGGATGTGAGTGAGATGCGCCCCCAGCTTGAGACGACAAGACGCCACCTCGAGCGCTGTGAAACCTCCCGCATCTCTGGACCGGACCGGGTCGATTCTGCCCTGAGCCCAGGTGCACCTGGAGCCATCGCTACCTGCCTTTCCTTGCCATCAATCCCCGTGTGAGTCAGCCTTTTGTCCCGTTTATCTGTCGTCTGTTGGGGTTAATATAAGAGTGTGTCTAAGTGCTTGTCTTTCTATGCTGTACCTCTCGTCCCTGTAATCTGACCTTCCGCCCTAATATAATCTCCTCCGGAGGTCTTGAGAACCGTATCCCTGGTGTCGTGTCATTTTAATCCCAGCCGTGTGTCTTTTCCTTCATTGATCTAGCGTAGCGCGATTAGTCAACGTTCGGGTATAATCGGGTAACTTGTGCAGACGTGGTCATACCAAACCGCTCGGTAAATAACATCTAAGCCGCGTCTGTAACAATATTAATGTACATTTGTGCCAAATTTGGTGCTTGTATCACAAAATGCACAATTATTTTGAATATTTGGGCTAAGCCGCCCCACTATATCGGCCGGCCTCGAAGACCGAAATTGTGACGGTGTCACCCGAAAAATTTGAAATTACGAAATTTGAAAAAATTTGGAAAAAAAAATTACGGAATTTCAAGTGGCCCAATATCTGAAAATGTTCGCAACATATTAATGTACATTTGTGCCAAATTTGGTGCTTGTATCACAAAATGCACAACAGGTTTGCTATGCTGCTACACTATGGGCACCTTTTGAGCTGGGAAGCTAATATTTGGATATGACAGTGACCAAGTGATGTGGCCATCAAGGATATTTTTGATTTATTGATTAATCATTTAATCGATTAATTATTTATTGATTAATTGATAAATCAATTAATTATCTAATTTTTTATTAATGACTTATTTAATTAAATTTCTAAAAGTTACACCTTCGGATGAAGCACGAGTGGTTTCGTTATGCTATAAGCCAATTGATTAAGAAAATATTTTGTGATAATCTTTTATTGATTTTAATTAAACAATTAATCAATCAACAAGTACACATACATTCAAAGTAAACCGCCCCCATGCCAAATAATTAAATATCCTACAGCGCGGCATTGCCGCTCATAGAGAGCTCATAGAGGCCGCATTGGGAGGGAGAGGTGTACACTAATTGATCGATTAATTGTATAATTAAAATCAATAAAAGATTATCACAAAATATTTTCATAATCAATTGGCTAATAGCATAACTAAACCACCAGTGCTTCATCCGAAGACGTATCTTTTAGAAATTTAATTAAATAAGTCATTAATAAAAAATTAAATAATTAATTGATTAATCAAAAAATAATTAATCGATTAATCAATAAATAATTAATCGATTAAATGATTAATCAATAAATCAAAAATATCCTTGATAGCCACATCACTTGGTCACTGTCATGTCCAAATATTAGCTTCCCAGCTCAAAAGGTGCCTGAGATATTGGCCAAATGAGAAAGAAAATAAATAAATGATCAATAATGAAAATAAATAAATAATAATCATTAAAAAATCAAATTATTAATCAATTCAGTCACAGAACACATGAACCACCACCATTTCATCAGAATCTGTAACTGAATTTTATTATTTTTTTTTAGTAATTAATCGAATAATTAATCGATTAATTGATTAATCAATAAATCAAAAATATCCTTGATAGCCACATCACTTGGTCACTAATGTCCAAATATTAGCTTCTGATCTCAAAAGGTGCCTGAGATATTGGCCAAATGAGAAAGAAAATAAATAAATGATTAATAATGAAAAAAAAAAAAAAAATCATTAAAAAATTTATTGGGTCAGAGAACACATAAACCCCCACCATTTCATCAGAATCTGCAACTTAAAAAAAAAAAAAATTGGCAGTTTTTTTTTTTTTTTTTTTTGGATACTGAATCGAGGCTCGTGAAAGACCTGACATTTACTTCACAAACAAATCAACCAGACAAACAAAATATATAAAAAGAGGGAGCGGAAGACAAGAGAATGGGAAGCGCACAAACACTTGAGAGCACACAACATTTAAGAGCAGGGAGATGTGTGGGAGGGAGAGGGCTTGGGGGGAGGAGGTGTGGGAAGGGGGGAGTGGGGGGGAGAAGTATAAAACACAAGGACACCAAGGACTTCCAGGACAGAAGTTGGTATTTCAAAAAGTGGAATTGGGGTGAAATTAGCGGGGGTAGAAAAGATCAAGGTTTTGGATGGGGGAAGATAAGAGATGGTGGTGAACAGCTGTTTTAAAGACCTGGAGGGTGGAGTGGATTTGAAGAGAGTGAGGGAGTTTGTTCCAGAGGCGGGAGAAAAGAGGAATGAAGGAGTGAAAGTGAGCAGAGAGTCTTGATTTTGGCAGTTTAACCATAAGGGGGTTGCAGGCAGATCTTGTGCGACCTGTAGGAATATTTGCGGGACAGAGCCCAGACAGAGCTGGGGGGGCAAGGCCAGAGAGGAGTCGGTAGAAGACGGAAAGACCACCAACCTGCCTGCGGTGAGTGAGTGAGAGGCCCTTGGAGTTAGCTTCATCGCGGGAGATTCCAATGATTCTGAATGCTTTGCTTTCAACAGCGTGAAGACAAGCTAGGTGTGAGGCAGGAGCACCAGCCCAGAGGGGAGAGCAGTATTCCATTGAGCTGCGGATGAAAGCCTTGTACTTGGTGAGGAGCTCAGGTGTGCCAAGGAAGGCTCAGGTGTGCCAAGGAAGGACATCGTAAGAGTGTGAGATTTGTCAGGATTGAAAGACATGTTCCACTTGTTTGCCCAGTCTGTGATTTTGTCCAGGTCTGCAGAGAGTGAGGAGGCTGCAGACTGCCGATCTGAGGGATGAAGAATGGAGTGACAGAGAGTAGAGTCATCAGCAAAGAGATAGAGAGGATTTTCAAGAGAGTCGGAGAGATCATTGATGAAGACCAGAAAAAGCACAGGGCCCAGAACACTGCCTTGGGGATCTCCAGCCTGAACAGGAGGAGGAGATGAGAGAAACCCATTCAGGGCCACACGTTGACTACGACTAGAGAGGAAGTCCACCAGCCATGCGTGGAGATTTCCATGGATACCAACAGAGGAGAGTTTGGTGAGCAGAGCGGGGTGCCAGACCGTATCAAAGGCACGTGATATGTCAAGGGAGACAGCTCTAATTTCCTGTTTGGCATTGAGGACCTCCATCCATTGCTGAGAAAGCAGTAGCAGCATGTCCAGAGTCAAGTGACCAGGTCTGAAACCAAATTGATGATCAGAGATCAAGCCATTGGAGAAGAGGAAAGATTTCATATCTGAAGCAATGATGGATTCCATGACTTTACTGATAATTGAGAGAAGGCTGATTGGTCTGTAGTTGCTGGGATCTGTTTTTGCACCTTTTTTGTGCAAAGCGGTGATGTTGGCAGATTTCCAAGCAGATGGCAGATGACCTTGAGCAAAAGAGAGTGTGAAGAGAACAGAGAGAGGGAGTGAAAGAGCGGAAGAACAAGATTTTAGGGCCCGTGGGCTGATGCTGTCAGGTCCAGTTGCAGAATCAGAGTCGAGGGTTGACAGAAACTTTTCCACCTTGTCAGGAGGAAAGGACACCGAGTCCAGGAGCAGCTGGGTATGACTGGGTACGGTGGGTACAGAGAGGGATGGGTTTTGGACACAAGATTTAGAGGCAAACACAGAGTTGAGGCATTCAGCTTTTTCACGCGCGGAGTCAGCCATGTGGCCGTTTGAGGTGAGGGAGGGGATGGAGGGGGAACAAACACCAGAAACAGATTTGACCAGACACCACCAGGATTTGGAAGAGGGAGACAGATAAGAGAGTTCTGTCCTGAGAACGGAGAGATATTGTTTCCTGGCTCTCCTGAGGGTGGACACACACTAGTTTCGGGCTTTGTGAAAGGAAATGAGATTTCCTTCCGTTGGATTTGCTTTCCAGGAGACGAAAGCAAGTTGTTTCTGGGCAACAGCCTCACCACAAGATTCCGTGTACCATGGACGGGAGGAAGGGGATGACAACTGAAGACGAGATGGGATAAATCTGTGCATGAGAGAGAGCAGTTTACTTTGGAAGAATTCCCAGGATGAGTTGATGACAGAGGCGGTAGAGATGGGAGACCAGTCCAGATGATTGATGGCTGCTTGAAGACCATGCCAGTTGGCCTGAGTGAAATGCCAGACTCGTCGACGCTGAGGAGGCTCTCTGAGAATGGTCAGAGAGATGTCCACTTCAACAAGCACATGATCAGATGAGCCGATTGGAGCAGAAGAAGAGCAGCAGACATTTTCAGGGAAGTTAGTCATAACCAAGTCCAGAAGAGATGATGCTCCGTTGATTGAGATACGGGTCGGGAAATTGACAGATTGTGTCAGTCCCAGTGAGTCACAGAAGTCCTTTGCTGAAGAGCCATGGCTGGTGAGAGAGGTACCCACACCCAGCCAACTGGCATGGTGACAATTGAAATCACCACATATGAGGAAGAGAGAGTTGGGATGGGTAGATAGAAGTTGGTCCATGTTATCAGACAGCGAGATGTAGATGGAGTCATCACTGTTTGGTGGACGGTACAACACACATATGAACAAAAGGTGGGAGCGAAGGGGAAGCCGTAGCCAAAGGTATTCCTGGGGGTGAGCTGGAGAGAGGGCAGCGCAGGGCGAGTGAGGAAGAGAGTTTTTTATAAAGATAGCAACCCCCCCCCCCCCCCCCCCCCACTCCAGGACGAGGCTCAGGTCTATCATACCGGAGGAGGGAGTAACCTGGGAGAGATACCAAGGAATCAGAGACAAAATGAAGGAGGAAAGTTTCTGTTAAGCAGATCACATCTGGTTTGTCAGAAGCAACCTGTATGGAGAGATCAGTCAAGTTTGAGCGAAGGGCGAAGGCCCCAGATGTTTGAGGTCCATACTGTTAAAGAAGAGGAAGGGGGAGCATCGGATACAGAACAGGGGGGGGGGGGGGGGGAGCGGTAGGGTATGATGTGGAAGAGGAGGAAGAGGTAGGGAGAGCTGTTGAAGGTATGTCAGAGATTTCAGAACAGCTTGGAGAAAGGGAAGAATGGGGTGGACAAAAGGTTTGATGGTGATTGGGTGAGGCGCAGTGAGGTGTTGTTTGAGGAGGGGGAAGAGTGAGGCAGAAGGTTGAGGGAGATGAAGGTGAGAGTTGGAAGGGGGAAGAAGTGGGGAGGATGCTTTGAGGAGGAGGGGTGAGAGGGGAGTCCAGGAGGGGAGGAGTGAGGGAGGGTCTCAGAGGGGAGGGGTGTGGGGGGAGTTTAGGAGGGAAGGGGCAAGGGGGAAGATTTGAAAGGGATGGGTGATGGGGAAGATTTGGAGGGGAGTGGTGAGATTGGATTTTGAAAAATGTACGATTAATGGGAAACGAACATTTCTTGCAAAATGAGTTTCTTGCGACCTTCGAGTCAAAAATACGTTTGAGGACGCTGAAGGATGGGTGGAGTTCTGGAGAGTTTAGGGAATGAATGAAAGAGGAACTGGAGCTGTAAGAGATGGAATTTTTTTTTGGAATGAATAGATTTGGTGAGCAAGTCGAAAGCATTAATCGAATAATTAAATAATTAATCGATTAATTGATTAATTAATAAATCAAAAATTAAAAAACAACCCTAACAACTCGGGGTTAATGGTCAGAAGAGAAATGAAATTTAATTAATGAAATAAGTACTTAATTAATCGCTAATAATTAAATAACTCCTTAATTAATTGATTATTCAAAAAACAAAAAATACCGTTTTTGACAAAGGACTTGCTCACTACTGTGCCGAAATTTCAGCTTCCTCGCTCAAAGGATGGCTGAGATATCGCCCGGACAAACAAACAAGAAAACAAGACAAGTACAGATACATTCAAAGTACACCGCCCCCATGCCCAATAATTAAATACCCTACAGCGCGGCATTGCCGGGACGTCTCCGGCGCCCGGCAATACCGCAGTGCTGCTCATGGAGGCTGCATTGGGAGGGAAAGGTGTACACTAATTGATTGATTAATTGTATAATTAAAATCAATAAAAGATTATCACAAAATATTTTCTTAATCAATTGTGTAATCGCATAACTAAACCACTCATGCTTCATCTGAAGATGTATCTTTTAGAAATTTAGTTAAATAAGTCGTTAATAAAAAAATTAAATAATCAATTGATTAATCAATAATTAATCAATTAATCAATAAATAATTCATCGATTAAATGATTAATCAATAAATCAAAAATATCCTTGATAGCCACATCACTTGGTCACTCATGTCCAAATATTAGCTTCTGAGCTCAAAAGGTGCCTGAGATATTGGCCAAATGAGAAAGAAAATAAATAAATGATTAATAATCAAAATAAATAAATAATAATCATAAAAAAATTAAATTATTAATCAATTCGGTCACAGAACACATAAACCACCACCATTTCATCAGAATGTGTGACTGAATTATTTTTTATTTTTTTTAGTAATTAATCGAATAATTAAATAATTAATCGATTAATTGATGAATCGATGAATCAATAAATCAAAAATATCCTTGATAGCCACATCACTTGGTCACTCATGTCAAAATATTAGCTTCCGAGCTCAAAAGGTGCCTGAGATATTGGCCAAATGAGAAAGAAAATAAATAAATGATTAATAATGAAAATAAATAAATAATAATCATAAATTTTTTAAATTATTAATCAATTGGGTCAGAGAACACAGAAACCCCCACCATTTCATCAGAATCTGTAACTTTAAAAAAAACAAAAAATTGTCATTAATTGAATAATTAAATAATTAATCGATTAATTGATTAATTAATAAATCAAAAATAGCCTTTGCAGCCAAATCACCTGGTCATTGGCATTTCCAAATATCAGCTTCCTAACTCAAAAGGTGCCTGAGTTAATGGTCAAAAGAGAAAGCAAATTTGATTAATGAAATAAGTACTTAATTAATCGCTAATAATTAAATAACTCCTCAATTAATTGATTATTCAAAAAACAAAAAATACCGTTTTTGAGAAAGGACTTGCTCACGACTGTGCCGAAATTTGAGCTTCCTAGCTCAAACGATGGATGAGATATCGTCCGGACAAACAAACAAGAAAGCAAGAAAACAAACAAGAAAGCAAGACAAGTACAGATACATTCAAAGTACACCGCCCCCTTGCCAGATAATTAAATATGCTGCAGCGCGGCATTGCCGGGGCGCCTCTGGCGCCCGGCAATACCGCAATGCAGCTCATAGAGGCTGCATTGGGAGGGAGAGGTGTACACTAATTGATTGATTAATTGTATAATTAAAATCAATGAAAGATTATCACAAAATATTTTCTTAATCAATTGGCTAATAGCATAACTAAACCACTAGTGCTTCATCCGAAGATGTATCTTTTAGAAATTTAATTAAATAAGTCAATAATAAATAAATAAAATTAATTGATTAATCAATAATTAATCAATTAATCAATAATTAATTAATCGATTAAATGATTAATCAATAAATCAAAAATATCCTTGATAGCCACATCACTTGGTCACTGTTGTGTCCAAATATTAGCTTCCCAGCTCAAAAGGTGCCTGAGATATTGGCCAAATGAGAAAGAAAATAAATAAATGATTAATAATGAAAATAAATAAATAATAATCATTAAAAAATTAAATTATTAATCAATTAGGCCACAGAACACATAAACCACCACCATTTCATCAGAATCTGTAACTTAAAAAAAAAAATTTTTTAGTCATTAATCGAATAATTAAATAATTAATCGATTAATTGATTAATTAATAAATCAAAAATAGCCTTTGCAGCCAAATCACCTGGTCATTGGCATGTCCAAATATCAGCTTCCTAACTCAAAAGGTGCCTGAGTTAATGGTCAGAAGAGAACGGAAATTTGATTAAATAAATAAGTACTTAATTAATCGCTAATAATTAAATAACTCCTCAATTAATTGATGAATCAAAAAACAAAAAATAATGTTTTTGAAAAAGGACTTGCTCACTATTGTGCCAAAATTTCAGCTTCCTAGCTCAAAGGATGGCTGAGATATCGCCCGGACAACCAAGAAAACAAGTAAGAAAACAAGTACAAACAAATACATTCAAAGTACACCGCCCCATGCCAAATAATTAAATATGCTGCAGCGCGGCATTGCCGGGGTGCCTCCGGCGCCCGGCAATACCGCAGTGCAGCTCATTGAGGCTGCATTGGGAGGGAGAGGTGTACACTAATTGATTGATTAATTGTATAATTAAAATCAATAAAAGATTATCACAAAATATTTTCATAATCAATTGGCTAATCGCATAACTAAACCACTAGTGCTTCATCCGAAGATGTATCTTTTAGAAATTTAATTAAATAAGTCATTTATAAAAAATTAAATAATTAATTGATTACTCAATAAATAATTAATCGATTAATCAATAAATAATTAATAGATGAAATGATTAATCAATAAATCAAAAATATCCTTGATAGCCACATCACTTGGTCACTCATGTCCAAATATTAGCTTCCCAGCTCAAAAGGTGCCTGAGATATTGGCCAAATGAGAAAGAAAATAAATAAATGATTAATAATGAAAATAAATAAATAATAATCATAAAAAAATTAAATTATTAATCAATTTGGTCAGAGAACACATAAACTACCACTATTTCATCAGAATCTGTAACTTTAAAAAAAAAAATTTTTTCTCATTAATCAAATAATTAAAGAATTAATCGATTAATTGATTAATTAATAAATCAAAAATATCCTTTGCAGCCAAATCACCTGGTCATTGGCATGTCCAAATATCAGCTTCCTAACTCAAAAGGTGCCTGAGTTAATGGTCAGAAGAGAAAGGAAATCTGATTAATTAAATAAGTACTTAATTAATCGCTAATAATTAAATAACTCCTCAATTTATTGATGAATCAAAAAAATAATAATACCGTTTTTGACAAAGGACTTGCTCACTATTGTGCCGAAATTTCAGCTTTCTAGCTCAAAGGATGGCTGAGATATTGTCCGGACAAACAAACAAGAAAGAAAACAAGTACACATACATTCAAAGTACACCGCCCCATGCCAAATAATTAAATATGCTGCAGCGCGGCATTGCCGGGGCGCCTCCGGCGCCCGGCAATACCGCAGTGCAGCTCATTAAGGCTGCATTGGGAGGGAGAGGTGTACACTAATTGATTGATTAATTGTATAATTAAAATCAATAAAAGATTATCACAAAATATTTTCATAATCAATTGGCTAATCGCATAACTAAACCACTAGTGCTTCATCCGAAGATGTATCTTTTAGAAATTTAATTAAATAAGTCATTTATAAAAAATTAAATAATTAATTGATTACTCAATAAATAATTAATCGATTAATCAATAAATAATTAATAGATGAAATGATTAATCAATAAATCAAAAATATCCTTGATAGCCACATCACTTGGTCACTTATGTCCAAATATTAGCTTCCCAGCTCAAAAGGTGCCTGAGATATTGGCCAAATGAGAAAGAAAATAAATAAATGATTAATAATGAAAATAAATAAATAATAATCATAAAAAAATTAAATTGGTAATCAATTTGGTCAGAGAACACATAAACTACCACTATTTCATCAGAATCTGTAACTTAAAAAAAAATTTTTTTTGGGTCATTAATCGAATAATTAAATAATTAATCGATTAATTGATTAATTAATAAATCAAAAATATCCTTTGCAGCCAAATCACCTGGTCATTGGCATGTCCAAATATCAGCTTCCTAACTCAAAAGGTGCCTGAGTTAATAATGGTCAGAAGAGAAATGAAATTTAATTAATTAAATAAGTACTTAATTAAACGCTAATAATTAAATAACTCCTCAATTAATTGATTATTCAAAAAACAAAAAATACCGTATTTGACAAAGGACTTGCTCACGACTGTGCCGAAATTTCAGCTTCCTAGCTCAAAGGATGGCTGAGATATCGTCCGGACAACCAAGAAAGAAAACAAACAAGTACACATACATTCAAAGTACACCGCCCCATGCCAAATAATTAAATATGCTGCAGCGCGGCATTGCCGGGGCGCCTCCGGCGCCCGGCAATACCGCAGTGCAGCTCATTGAGGCTGCATTGGGAGGGAGAGGTGTACACTAATTGATTGATTAATTGTATAATTAAAATCAATAAAAGATTATCACAAAATATTTTCATAATCAATTGGCTAATCGCATAACTAAACCAGTAGTGCTTCATCCGAAGATGTATCTTTTAGAAATTTAATTAAATAAGTCATTTATAAAAAATTAAATAATTAATTGATTACTCAATAAATAATTAATCGATTAATCAATAAATACTTAATAGATGAAATGATTAATCAATAAATCAAAAATATCCTTGATAGCCACATCACTTGGTCACTCATGTCCAAATATTAGCTTCCCAGCTCAAAAGGTGCCTGAGATATTGGCCAAATGAGAAAGAAAATAAATAAATGATTAATAATGAAAATAAATAAATAATAATCATAAAAAAATTAAATTATTAATCAATTTGGTCAGAGAACACATAAACTACCACTATTTCATCAGAATCTGTAACTTAAAAAAAAAAATTTTTTTTGTCATTAATCGAATAATTAAATAATTAATCGATTAATTGATTAATTAATAAATCAAAAATATCCTTTGCAGCCAAATCACCTGGTCATTGGCATGTCCAAATATCAGCTTCCTAACTCAAAAGGTGCCTGAGTTAATAATGGTCAGAAGATAAATGAAATTTAATTAATTAAATAAGTACTTAATTAAACGCTAATAATTAAATAACTCCTCAATTAATTGATTATTCAAAAAACAAAAAATACCGTATTTGACAAAGGACTTGCTCACTACTGTGCCGAAATTTCAGCTTCCTAGCTCAAAGGATGGCTGAGATATCGTCCGGACAACCAAGAAAGAAAACAAACAAGTACACATACATTCAAAGTACACCGCCCCATGCCAAATAATTAAATATGCTGCAGCGCGGCATTGCCGGGGCGCCTCCGGCGCCCGGCAATACCGCAGTGCAGCTCATTGAGGCTGCATTGGGAGGGAGAGGTGTACACTAATTGATTGATTAATTGTATAATTAAAATCAATAAAAGATTATCACAAAATATTTTCATAATCAATTGGCTAATCGCATAACTAAACCACTAGTGCTTCATCCGAAGATGTATCTTTTAGAAATTTAATTAAATAAGTCATTTATAAAAAATTAAATAATTAATTGATTACTCAATAAATAATTAATCGATTAATCAATAAATACTTAATAGATGAAATGATTAATCAATAAATCAAAAATATCCTTGATAGCCACATCACTTGGTCACTCATGTCCAAATATTAGCTTCCCAGCTCAAAAGGTGCCTGAGATATTGGCCAAATGAGAAAGAAAATAAATAAATGATTAATAATGAAAATAAATAAATAATAATCATAAAAAAATTAAATTATTAATCAATTTGGTCAGAGAACACATAAACTACCACTATTTCATCAGAATCTGTAACTTAAAAAAAAAAAATTTTTTTGTCATTAATCGAATAATTAAATAATTAATCGATTAATTGATTAATTAATAAATCAAAAATATCCTTTGCAGCCAAATCACCTGGTCATTGGCATGTCCAAATATCAGCTTCCTAACTCAAAAGGTGCCTGAGTTAATAATGGTCAGAAGATAAATGAAATGTAATTAATTAAATAAGTACTTAATTAAACGCTAATAATTAAATAACTCCTCAATTAATTGATTATTCAAAAAACAAAAAATACCGTATTTGACAAAGGACTTGCTCACTACTGTGCCGAAATTTCAGCTTCCTAGCTCAAAGGATGGCTGAGATATCGTCCGGACAAGAAAACAAACAAGTACACATACATTCAAAGTACACCGCCCCATGCCAAATAATTCAATATGCTGCAGCGCGGCATTGCCGGGGCGCCTCAGGCGCCCGGCAATGCCGCAGTGCAGCTCATTGAGGCTGCATTGGGAGGGAGAGGTGTACACTAATTGATTGATTAATTGTTTAATTAAAATCAATAAAAGATTATCACAAAATATTTTCATAATCAATTGGCTAATCGCATAACTAAACCAGTAGTGCTTCATCCAAAGATGTATCTTTTAGAAATTTAATTAAATAAGTCATTTATAAAAAATTAAATAATTAATTGATTACTCAATAAATAATTAATCGATTAATCAATAAATACTTAATAGATGAAATGATTAATCAATAAATAAAAAATATCCTTGATAGCCACATCACTTGGTCACTCATGTCCAAATATTAGCTTCCCAGCTCAAAAGGTGCCTGAGATATTGGCCAAATGAGAAAGAAAATAAATAAATGATTAATAATGAAAATAAATAAATAATAATCATAAAAAAATTAAATTATTAACCAATTTGGTCAGAGAACACATAAACTACCACTATTTCATCAGAATCTGTAACTTAAAAAAAAATTTTTTTTTGTCATTAATCGAATAATTAAATAATTAATCGATTAATTGATTAATTAATAAATCAAAAATATCCTTTGCAGCCAAATCACCTGGTCATTGGCATGTCCAAATATCAGCTTCCTAACTCAAAAGGTGCCTGAGTTAATAATGGTCAGAAGAGAAATGAAATTTAATTAATTAAATAAGTACTTAATTAAACGCTAATAATTAAATAACTCCTCAATTAATTGATTATTCAAAAAACAAAAAATACCGTATTTGACAAAGGACTTGCTCACTACTGTGCCGAAATTTCAGCTTCCTAGCTCAAAGGATGGCTGAGATATCGCCCGGACAAACAAACAAGAAAACAAACAAACAAGAAAGAAACCAGAGTGAAAACTGAGTACTCTCTTTCAGCGTGCGTCACTGCCGAGCCCCCTTTGGTGCCCGTCAATGACGATTTGTAATGCCTGGAGATGGCATAGGAAAGGAGCGGTGTACAACAAGAAACCAGAGTGAAAACTGAGTACTCTCTTTCAGCGTGCGTCACTGCCGAGCCCCCTTCGGTGCCCGGCAATGACGATTTGCAATGCCTGGAGGTGGCATAGGAAAGGAGCGGTGTACAACAAGTACACATACATTCAAAGTACACCGCCCCATGCCAAATAATTAAATATGCTGCAGCGCGGCATTGCCGGGGCGCCTCCGGCGCCCGGCAATACCGCAGTGCAGCTCATTGAGGCTGCATTGGGAGGGAGAGGTGTACACTAATTGATTGATTAATTGTATAATTAAAATCAATAAAAGATTATCACAAAATATTTTCTTAATCAATTGGCTAATAGCATACCTAAAGCACTAGTGCTTCATCCGAAGATGTATCTTTTAGAAATTTAATTAAATAAGTCATTTATAAAAAATTAAATAATTAATTGATTACTCAATAAATAATTAATCGATTAATCAATAAATACTTAATAGATGAAATGATTAATCAATAAATCAAAAATATCCTTGATAGCCACATCACTTGGTCACTCATGTCCAAATATTAGCTTCCCAGCTCAAAAGGTGCCTGAGATATTGGCCAAATGAGAAAGAAAATAAATAAATGATTAATAATGAAAATAAATAAATAATAATCATAAAAAAATTAAATTATTAATCAATTTGGTCAGAGAACACATAAACTACCACTATTTCATCAGAATCTGTAACTTAAAAAAAAAAAATTTTTTTGTCATTAATCGAATAATTAAATAATTAATCGATTAATTGATTAATTAATAAATCAAAAATATCCTTTGCAGCCAAATCACCTGGTCATTGGCATGTCCAAATATCAGCTTCCTAACTCAAAAGGTGCCTGAGTTAATAATGGTCAGAAGAGAAATGAAATTTAATTAATTAAATAAGTACTTAATTAAACGCTAATAATTAAATAACTCCTCAATTAATTGATTATTCAAAAAACAAAAAATACCGTATTTGACAAAGGACTTGCTCACTACTGTGCCGAAATTTCAGCTTCCTAGCTCAAAGGATGGCTGAGATATCGTCCGGACAACCAAGAAAGAAAACAAACAAGTACACATACATTCAAAGTACACCGCCCCATGCCAAATAATTAAATATGCTGCAGCGCGGCATTGCCGGGGCGCCTCCGGCGCCCGGCAATACCGCAGTGCAGCTCATTAAGGCTGCATTGGGAGGGAGAGGTGTACACTAATTGATTGATTAATTGTATAATTAAAATCAATAAAAGATTATCACAAAATATTTTCATAATCAATTGGCTAATCGCATAACTAAACCACTAGTGCTTCATCCGAAGATGTATCTTTTAGAAATTTAATTAAATAAGTCATTTATAAAAAATTAAATAATTAATTGATTACTCAATAAATAATTAATCGATTAATCAATAAATAATTAATAGATGAAATGATTAATCAATAAATCAAAAATATCCTTGATAGCCACATCACTTGGTCACTTATGTCCAAATATTAGCTTCCCAGCTCAAAAGGTGCCTGAGATATTGGCCAAATGAGAAAGAAAATAAATAAATGATTAATAATGAAAATAAATAAATAATAATCATAAAAAAATTAAATTGGTAATCAATTTGGTCAGAGAACACATAAACTACCACTATTTCATCAGAATCTGTAACTTAAAAAAAAAATTTTTTTGGGTCATTAATCGAATAATTAAATAATTAATCGATTAATTGATTAATTAATAAATCAAAAATATCCTTTGCAGCCAAATCACCTGGTCATTGGCATGTCCAAATATCAGCTTCCTAACTCAAAAGGTGCCTGAGTTAATAATGGTCAGAAGAGAAATGAAATTTAATTAATTAAATAAGTACTTAATTAAACGCTAATAATTAAATAACTCCTCAATTAATTGATTATTCAAAAAACAAAAAATACCGTATTTGACAAAGGACTTGCTCACGACTGTGCCGAAATTTCAGCTTCCTAGCTCAAAGGATGGCTGAGATATCGTCCGGACAACCAAGAAAGCAAGAAAACAAACAAACAAGAAACCAGAGTGAAAACTGAGTACTCTCTTTCAGCGTGCGTCACTGCCGAGCCCCCTTTGGTGCCCGGCAATGACGATTTGCAATGCCTGGAGATGGCATAGGAAAGGAGCGGTGTACAACAAGTACACATACATTCAAAGTACACCGCCCCATGCCAAATAATTAAATATGCTGCAGCGCGGCATTGCCGGGGCGCCTCAGGCGCCCGGCAATACCGCAGTGCAGCTCATTGAGGCTGCATTGGGAGGGAGAGGTGTACACTAATTGATTGATTAATTGTATAATTAAAATCAATAAAAGATTATCACAAAATATTTTCATAATCAATTGGCTAATCGCATAACTAAACCACTAGTGCTTCATCCGAAGATGTATCTTTTAGAAATTTAATTAAATAAGTCATTTATAAAAAATTAAATAATTAATTGATTACTCAATAAATAATTAATCGATTAATCAATAAATACTTAATAGATGAAATGATTAATCAATAAATCAAAAATATCCTTGATAGCCACATCACTTGGTCACTCATGTCCAAATATTAGCTTCCCAGCTCAAAAGGTGCCTGAGATATTGGCCAAATGAGAAAGAAAATAAATAAATGATTAATAATGAAAATAAATAAATAATAATCATAAAAAAATTAAATTATTAATCAATTTGGTCAGAGAACACATAAACTACCACTATTTCATCAGAATCTGTAACTTAAAAAAAAAAATTTTTTTTGTCATTAATCGAATAATTAAATAATTAATCGATTAATTGATTAATTAATAAATCAAAAATATCCTTTGCAGCCAAATCACCTGGTCATTGGCATGTCCAAATATCAGCTTCCTAACTCAAAAGGTGCCTGAGTTAATAATGGTCAGAAGATAAATGAAATTTAATTAATTAAATAAGTACTTAATTAAACGCTAATAATTAAATAACTCCTCAATTAATTGATTATTCAAAAAACAAAAAATACCGTATTTGACAAAGGACTTGCTCACTACTGTGCCGAAATTTCAGCTTCCTAGCTCAAAGGATGGCTGAGATATCGTCCGGACAACCAAGAAAGAAAACAAGTACACATACATTCAAAGTACACCGCCCCATGCCAAATAATTAAATATGCTGCAGCGCGGCATTGCCGGGGCGCCTCTGGCGCCCGGCAATACCGCAGTGCAGCTCATTAAGGCTGCATTGGGAGGGAGGGGTGTACACTAATTGATTGATTAATTGTATAATTAAAATCAATAAAAGATTATCACAAAATATTTTCATAATCAATTGGCTAATCGCATAACTAAACCACTAGTGCTTCATCCGAAGATGTATCTTTTAGAAATTTAATT
This sequence comes from Myxine glutinosa, assembly GCF_964187855.1. Taxonomy (NCBI): domain Eukaryota; kingdom Metazoa; phylum Chordata; class Myxini; order Myxiniformes; family Myxinidae; genus Myxine; species Myxine glutinosa. Next base: position 1,223,687 of record NC_136273.1, on the reverse strand, counting down.
AAATAAGTCATTCATAAAAAATTAAATAATTAATTGATTACTCAATAAATAATTAATCGATTAATCAATAAATAATTAATAGATGAAATGATTAATCAATAAATCAAAAATATCCTTGATAGCCACATCACTTGGTCACTCATGTCCAAATATTAGCTTTCCAGCTCAAAAGGTGCCTGAGATATTGGCCAAATGAGAAAGAAAATAAATAAATGATTAATAATGAAAATAAATAAATAATAATCATAAAAAAATTAAATTATTAATCAATTTGGTCAGAGAACACATAAACTACCACTATTTCATCAGAATCTGTAACTTAAAAAAAAAAAATTTTTTTGTCATTAATCGAATAATTAAATAATTAATCGATTAATTGATTAATTAATAAATCAAAAATATCCTTTGCAGCCAAATCACCTGGTCATTGGCATGTCCAAATATCAGCTTCCTAACTCAAAAGGTGCCTGAGTTAATAATGGTCAGAAGAGAAATGAAATTTAATTAATTAAATAAGTACTTAATTAAACGCTAATAATTAAATAACTCCTCAATTAATTGATTATTCAAAAAACAAAAAATACCGTATTTGACAAAGGACTTGCTCACTACTGTGCCGAAATTTCAGCTTCCTAGCTCAAAGGATGGCTGAGATATCGTCCGGACAACCAAGAAAACAAACAAACAAGAAACCAGAGTGAAAACTGAGTACTCTCTTTCAGCGTGCGTCACTGCCGAGCCCCCTTCGGTGCCCAGCAATGACGATTTGCAATGCCTGGAGATGGCATAGGAAAGGAGCGGTGTACAACAAACAACCAGAGTGAAAACTGAGTACTCTCTTTCAGCGTGCGTCACTGCCGAGCCCCCTTTGGTGCCCGGCAATGACGATTTGCAATGCCTGGAGATGGCATAGGAAAGGAGCGGTGTACAACAAACAAGAAAACAAGCAAGAAACCAGAGTGAAAACTGAGTACTCTCTTTCAGCGTGCGTCACTGCCGAGCCCCCTTTGGTGCCCGGCAATGACGATTTGCAATGCCTGGAGATGGCATAGGAAAGGAGCGGTGTACAACAAGCAAGAAACCAGAGTGAAAACTGAGTACTCTCTTTCAGCGTGCGTCACTGCCGAGCCCCCTTTGGTGCCCAGCAATGACGATTTGCAATGCCTGGAGATGGCATAGGAAAGGAGCGGTGTACAACAAGAAAGCAATAAACCAGAGTGAAAACTGAGTACTCTCTTTCAGCGTGCGTCACTGCCGAGCCCCCTTTGGTGCCCGGCAATGACGATTTGCAATGCCTGGAGATGGCATCGGAAAGGAGCGGTGTACAACAAGAAAACAAGAAACCAGAGTGAAAACTGAGTACTCTCTTTCAGCGTGCGTCACTGCCGAGCCCCCTTTGGTGCCGGCAATGACGATTTGCAATGCCTGGAGATGGCATAGGAAAGGAGCGGTGTACAACAAACAACGAGAGTGAAAACTGAGTACTCTCTTTCAGCGTGCGTCACTGCCGAGCCCCCTTCTGTGCCCAGCAATGACGATTTGCAATGCCTGGAGATGGCATAGGAAAGGTGCGGTCGGTGTTCAACAAGTACAGATACATTCAAAGTACACCGCCCCCATGTCAAATAATTAAATATCCTACAGCACGGCATTGCCGGGGCGCCTCTGGCGCCCGGCAATACCACAGTGCAGCTCATAGAGGCTGCTTTGGGAGGGAGAGGTGTACGCTAATTCATTGATTAATTGTATAATTAAAATCAATAAAAGATTATCACAAAATATTTTCATAATCAATTGGCTAATAGCATAACTAAACCACTAGTGCTTCATCCGAAGATGTATCTTTTAGAAATTTAATTACATGTCATTAATAAAAAATTAAATAAATAATTGATTCACCAATAAATAATGAATCGATTAAATTGTTAATCAATAAATCAAAAATATCCTTGATAGCCACATCACTTGGTCACAGCCATGTCCAAATATTAGCTTCCGAGCTCAAAAGGTGCCTGAGATATTGGCCAAATGAGAAAGAAAATAAATAAATGATTAATAATGAAAATAAATAAATAATAAGCATAAAAAAATTAAATTATTAATCAATTCGGTCACAGAACAAATAAACCACCACCATTTCATCAGAATCTGTAACTGAATTTTGTAATTTTTTTTTTAGTAATTAATCGAATAATTAAATAATTAATCGATTAATTGATTAATCAATAAATCAAAAATATCCTCGATAGCCACATCACTTGGTCACTCATGTCCAAATATTAGCTTCCGAGCTCAAAAGGTGCCTGAGATATTGGCCAAATGAGAAAGAAAATAAATAAATGATTAATAATGAAAATAAATAAATAATAATCATAAAAAAATTAAATTATTAATCAATTCGGTCACAGAACTCATAAACCACCACCATTTCATCAGAATCTGTAACTGAATTTTGTATTTTTTTTTTAGTAATTAATCGAATAATTAAATAATTAATCGATTCATTGATTAATCAATAAATCAAAAATAGCATTTGCAGCCAAATCACCTGGTCATTGGCATGTCCAAATATCAGCTTCCTAACTCAAAAGGTGCCTGAGTTAATGGTCAGAAGAGAAATTTAAATTTGATTAATTAAAGAAGTACTTAATTAATCGCTAATAATTAAATAACTCCTCAATTAATTGATTATTCAAAAAACAAAAAATATTGTTTTGGACAAAGGACTTGCTCACTACTGTGCCGAAATTTCAGCTTCCTAGCTCAAAGGATGGCTGAGATATCGCCCGGACAAACAAACAAACAAGAAAACAAACAAGAAAACAAACAACGAGAGTGAAAACTGAGTACTCCCTTTCAGCGTGCGTCACTGCCGAGCCCCCTTCGGTGCCCAGCAATGACGATTTGCAATGCCTGGAGATGGCATCGGAAAGGTGCGGTGTACAAAAACAAGAAAACAAGAAAGAGAACAAACAAGAAAACAACCAGAGTGAAAACTGAGTACAAACAGTTGAAATACAAACAACCAGAGTGAAATACAAAACAGCAAAATGATTTTTTAAAAACAAATGTACACAGGATGACAAGCCAACAAAACAATGATCGTTACGCAGCTGAATTTGGATAGACTCGTGACCAGTATGTAGAAAAAATGAAATTAAACTTTAACTGAACAAAATAATTGAACATAACAAAATAAAAAATTACTGGCAGCAACGTCTGTACTGTCACATGAAATTAACATTGCACTGAACAAAATAACTTGTAATGTGTAATGTATGTCACTGTCTTCGATCGTGAGTTCAATCCTTGAACATTTGTTGGGGTCCCCGGTGCAGAGATATGCGATGACACACTTCACATTGGCTCTCGCACAGGAGCATCCTCGGGCACACATGCTTTTCTTGCAGTGACAGTATTTGGTGCGTTTGAATTCTGCAGGTTTTGCCTCCTTCAGCATCATGGTTGCCACCAACTTACCATTGACAAGCTCTCTGCCAAAGTCAGTGGCAGCAGGGTAGGTTGGCTGAAACATGTGTGCTCGTTTGCATACAGCCAACTGATGCAGGGCTCGGCGAAGGTGTAACTGGAAAGCATCTTCGGTAGGTGGAAGGCAACGCATGTCTCCTTTGATGTTACCAAAGAGATGGGCTCGCAGTGCATCCAAATTACTACCGAAGTCACTCCTCTCATACAGTGACACCATGTATCGCCTAGCTGCTGTCACAACATCTTCCTGAACATCCAGGCTTTCTTCAGGGTCACCGTATCTGCACAGGGGCAGGTCTGCCAGGTGATCAACGGCAGTTTTGTAGGTGCGCCTTTTTCCTCTTCTGTAGAGATAGCTCACTGTGTCACATCCAGTCAGTATGTAGGTGCTGAGGAGCATGGATGTAAGATCTGCAGCTTCAATGTCATGCTTCACTGCCAGGGCTTCGGCGATTGCATGAGCAGGTAGGTAGATATCCATCTTCTTCACCCACAGCTCCTGCAGGCCATCCAGGTGTGTGATGTAGTATATGCACATCATGATCACGTCTGTGTCAGTAGCCACCACAACAGCCCGTTTGTGGTGCAGATGTTGTACTGAGTATGCAATGTGGGCAAACATCCTGGTATCTGCCTCCTCATGCTTCTCACAGGACAGTTCTGGAAGCTCAACCTGACAATCTGCTGACAACAGGACAGTGCGACCAGGATCACGGAAGATTCCACCAAGAATAAGTGTGCATCCTGCAGGAAGGTACTTCAGGTACTTTACTTGCAGTTCATGGAAGGTGCTGCTCCCAAGATGTTGGTGACGCTAGATGAATGCCATGGCACCTACTACCATTACAACAGGCTTGTCGGATGGTGGCAGTCTGTCCACTTCCTTCCGTGAGCTGCCAAGGGATGTCTTGATTGCAGCCAAGTAGTCGGCCTTGTTCCCTTTACGCATGGCATAACCTTGGTCAAGGGATGGATCTGGCTCAAACAGGGAGGCTGGGCAGCTTGTCCACTCATGACTGAAGACTTCCACCTTCTTGTCTTCATCCAAGTCCTGCACAAAGTACAGGTTTATGACAACTGCACTCTCTTCCTCGTAGACCTTCTTGGCTTTGAGTGCCATGGACAGTGACTTTTTTGGCTTTGCTGCGAATGTGGCAAGTTTTATTGGGGCTATTTTCTCACTGTCTGTTTTTCTTGCTGCAGCCAGTGCCTTCAATCCATTTTCATGGGCGCTCACCAAGTCTGCAGATGCAGCTTTATGGCCTGTTGAGAGGTTCATCAGCTCCTGTTCTTCACATGTGAATGGAATTGATCATCTGGTTGTTGATGACATCTGTTATTTTCCTAACACTTTCAGCCTCCATTGTGCCTTGGCTGTTGGAGTCCTCATGGTGTTTGGTGTCATCCATATCCAGGTGTGCCATAGCCTTTGTCTGCTCTGACACTGCTGTCAGAACTGGAAGAGCTCGCAAGTATTTCTCCATGGCCGCTGGCTGCTGACTGATGCCAGTGAAGAGTTTTGTCTTGGTATCACGGTTGTAGGTTTTCTCGAGTGCCAAGTCTGTCCAGACACCATTGAAACGACCTTCTGTTTGACGTACAGTGAACTGCCCATCCTTGAATTCCCTATGGATGTTTGGAGCCAGTGTAGGTAGGCTTCTCATTGCTTCTAGGTAGTGGGGCAGGCAGCATACATACGTGTAGTGGCCAGCAGCTACAAGGTATGGTAACATCTTTTCTACTTCAGCCAGGTGTTCCTCCCACAGGCCTGCATGCTCATCATGGATGAACCGTTTCAGAATCATCACCATGTCCATGTACATTAGTCACAGCTTTGTGGTTGGTGACGTACATACTTCATCAAACTCAGCCATCAAACGTGACAGCTTTTTCAGTTGGTCGGTTGCATCAGCACATGTGGAAGATGCCTTCTCGACATCCTTTTCTGACAGGGCATCTCGGAGTAGCTGGACATTGATGGCAAGCACAGACATGCACTCCAGGTCCTTCTCTTCAATGATCAACCATCTGGCAAATGCTTCCCAGTGTAGGGCGAACATGGCTGCATGCACCATAGTGTGGGCATGCAGCATTGCATCGTAGTCTTTCCCACTGATGATCTTGTTTGCTGTTCCACGGAGACAGACATCAGCTTCTACCATGATGTCTTCGATTCCAGTGGCCTGCATCAAATGCCCAATTGCTCCCAGGAAATTTTGAGCAATATGGAAGCCACCCATGCGCAAGATAAGTTTGGCATACTTCTGGGGGTTCTTCTTTTGCAGACCCAGAACCACTGCACTTCATAGATTGCTTGGTCACATGTGATGATGGTGAACTCTTGGCCCTGTTTTCTTGACACATCCATGCTGTACTGAACTGACTGTTCAACCACATCTGGGTCTGTTGGCCACAATTTTTTTTAGCAAGATGAAAATAATGAAAAAAATGCAAAAAAATCAGGGGCGCTTTTGCATAAAAATGATTCTAAATCATTTGGAAAGGTTTTGTAAGTGTATTTCTCAACTTCATGTTGTCAACACATGTGTTCTGTGTATCTGAGATGCATTTATTGACAGCCTACACAACCCACTGAGGACGAAAAAAAACATCTTTCACATTTTTCGGTCTAAAATAAAGGCTGCATGTACAAAAATGGCCACAAATTGTTTTCGCAAGGTTTCCGGCAGAGCAGACCTTCGTCAGCGGACCTTATTGTCCAAATTAATATAAAAAACACAAACAAAAAGTACAGCATGCCATGTCAGGTTCTCTCAAATTTTGGTGACTGGATCCCAGACTACTTCTTTCTCAGAGCCGCTTTCACCGAACCTTCCAAAACAAAAAAAACCAAGAAAATAAAAAGGAGGCCCCTCCTCCCGTACTAACAAATTGCTATTACACCTCCTTGTTCCTTCGTTCTCTGCTTCACCTGGCCTGTTAATCTCCTATTCTTCTGTTCCTCCTTCTGAAGGTTTTCTGCAATTCATCAAATCCCCTTAGCCTCTCGGCCCTCATTTCAGTGAATTCCCAGACAGTGCACACACTTTTGTTTTAAACTTCCCGCTGCCGTGCTGTTTTCACTCATCAATTACAACTCGCTCTTCTTCTTCCGTTTCAAAAGCCTGTCTTCAAATTGCTCATGAAATCATTGCATTAAAAACATTTTTTTCATCTCGTACAGCTCTTCCTTCCTACATACAACAAACAACAACAACAGGCATTTTAAAGCCATTTTCCTTGCTAGAGCGGGGGTTAGCCTTGTGGTCCCCATGACAATCTTCTCCATTTTGCCCTATTTTCTGAATCTCTCCTTGTTAACCCCCTTGGCCGCATTTCTTCTTCCACCATCTTTAGCCAAGTCTTTCTCGGTCTTCCCCGTCCTCTACTTCCTTGTACATTCATAATGATGTCAGCTTCTTCTTCGACACAAGATATTCATAATGATTCCACTGAAGATATTCATAATGATTCGACAGAAGATATTCATAATGATTCGACTGAAGATATTCATAATGATTCGACAGAAGATATTCATAATGATTCGACAGAAGATATTCATAATGATTCGACAGAAGATATTCATAATGATTCGACTGAATATATTCATAATGATTCGACAGAAGATATTCATAATGATTCGACAGAAGATATTCATTATCATTCGACTGAAGATATTCATAATGATTCGACAGAAGATATTCATAATGATTCGACTGAAGATATTCATAATGATTCGACAGAAGATATTCATAATGATTCGACAGAAGATATTCATAATGATTCGACAGAAGATATTCATTATCATTCGACTGAAGATATTCATAATGATTCGACAGAAGATATTCATAATGATTCGACAGAAGATATTCATAATGATTCGACAGAAGATATTCATAATGATTCCACTGAAGATATTCATTATCATTCGACTGAAGATATTCATAATAATTCCACTGAAGATATTCATAATGATTCGACTGAAGATATTCATAATGATTCGACAGAAGATATTCATAATCATTCGACTGAAGATATTCATAATGATTCGACAGAAGATATTCATAATGATTCGACTGAAGTTATTCATAATGATTCGACTGAAGATATTCATAATGATTCGACAGAAGATATTCATAATGATTCCACTGAAGATATTCATTATCATTCGACTGAAGATATTCATAATGATTCGACTGAAGATATTCATAATGATTCGACAGAAGATATTCATAATGATTCGACAGAAGATATTCATAATGATTCCACTGAAGATATTCATAATGATTCGACTGAAGATATTCATTATGATTCGACAGAAGATATTCATAATGATTCCACTGAAGATATTCATTATCATTCGACTGAAGACATTCATAATGATTCCACTGAAGATATTCATAATGATTCCACTGAAGATATTCATAATGATTCGACAGAAGATATTCATAATGATTCGACAGAAGATATTCATAATGATTCGACAGAAGATATTCATAATGATTCGACTGAAGATATTTATAATGATTCCACTAAAGATATTCATAATGATTCGACAGAAGATATTCATAATGATTCGACAGAAGATATTCATTATCATTCGACTGAAGATATTCATTATGATTCGACAGAAGATATTCATAATGATTTGACTGAAGATATTCATAATGATTCGACAGAAGATATTCATTATCATTCGACTGAAGATATTCATAATGATTCGACAGAAGATATTCATAATGATTCGACAGAAGATATTCATTATCATTCAACTGAAGATATTCATTATCATTCGACAGAAGATATTCATAATGATTCGACAGAAGATATTCATAATGATTCGACAGAAGATATTCATTATCATTCGACTGAAGATATTCATAATGATTCGACAGAAGATATTCATAATAATTCGACAGAAGATATTCATAATGATTCGACTGAAGATATTCATTATCATTCGACTGAAGATATTCATAATGATTCGACAGAAGATATTCATAATGATTCCACTGAAGATATTCATAATGATTCCACTGAAGATATTCATAATGATTCCACTGAAGATATTCATTATCATTCGACAGAAGATATTCATAATAATTCGACTGAAGATATTCATTATCATTCGACAGAAGATATTCATTATCATTCGACTGAAGATATTCATAATGATTCGACTGAAGATATTCATTATCATTCGACTGAAGATATTGATAATGATTCGACAGAAGATATTGATAATGATTCGACAGAAGATATTCATTATCATTCAACTGAAGATATTCATTATCATTCGACAGAAGATATTCATAATGATTCGACAGAAGATATTCATAATAATTCGACTGAAGATATTCATTATCATTTGACAGAAGATATTCATAATAATTCGACTGAAGATATTCATTATCATTCGACAGAAGATATTCATTATCATTCGACAGAAGATATTCATAATGATTCCACTGAAGATATTCATAATGATTCGACTGAAGATATTCATAATGATTCGACTGAAGATATTCATTATCATTCGACTGAAGATATTGATAATGATTCGACAGAAGATATTCATAATGATTCGACAGAAGATATTCATAATAATTCGACTGAAGATATTCATAATGATTCGACAGAAGATATTCATAATGATTCCACTGAAGATATTCATAATGATTCGACAGAAGATATTCAAAATGATTCCACTGAATATATTCATAATGATTCGACTGAAGATATTCATAATGATTCCACTGACGATATTCATAATGATTCGACTGAAGATATTCATTATCATTCGACAGAAGATATTCATAATGATTCCACTGAAGATATTCATAATGATTCCACTGAAGATATTCATAATGATTCGACTGAAGATATTCATTATCATTCGACAGAAGATATTCATAATGATTCCACTGAAGATATTCATAATGATTCCACTGAAGATATTCATAATAATTCGACTGAAGATATTCATTATCATTCGACAGAAGATATTCATGATGATTCCACTGTATATATTCATAATAATTCGACTGAAGATATTCAAAATGATTCCACTGAAGATATTCATCATGATTCCACTGAAGATATTCATAATGATTCGACAGAAGATATTCAAAATGATTCCACTGAATATATTCATAATGATTCGACAGAAGATATTCATAATGATTCGACTGAAGATATTCATAATGATTCCACTGAATATATTCATAATGATTCGACAGAACATATTCATAATGATTCGACTGAAGATATTCATAATGATTCCACTGAATATATTCATAATGATTCCACTGAATATGTTCATAATGATTCGACAGAAGATATTCATAATGATTCGACTGAAGATATTCATTATCATTCGACAGAAGATATTCATAATGATTCGACTGAAGATATTCATTATCATTCGACAGAAGATATTCATTATCATTCGACAGAAGATATTCATAATGATTCCACTGAAGATATTCATAATGATTCGACTGAAGATATTCATAATGATTCGACTGAAGATATTCATAATGATTCGACTGAAGATATTCATTATCATTCGACAGAAGATATTCATAATGATTCGACAGAAGATATTCATAATGATTCGACTGAAGATATTCATCATGATTCCACTGAATATATTCATAATGATTCGACAGAACATATTCATAATGATTCCACTGAATATATTCATAATGATTCCACTGAATATATTCATAATGATTCGACAGAAGATATTCATAATGATTCGACTGAAGATATTCATTATCATTCGACAGAAGATATTCATAATGATTCGACTGAAGATATTCATTATCATTCGACAGAAGATATTCATAATGATTCGACTGAAGATATTCATTATCATTCGACAGAAGATATTCATTATCATTCGACAGAAGATATTCATAATGATTCCACTGAATATATTCATAATGATTCGACAGAACATATTCATAATGATTCGACTGAAGATATTCATAATGATTCCACTGAAGATATTCATAATGATTCGACTGAAGATATTCATAATGATTCGACAGAAGATATTCATAATGATTCGACTGAAGATATTCATTATCATTCGACAGAAGATATTCATAATGATTCCACTGAAGATATTCATAATGATTCCACTGAAGATATTCATAATGATTCGACTGAAGATATTCATAATGATTCCACTGAAGATATTCATAATGATTCCACTGAAGATATTCATAATGATTCGACTGAAGATATTGATAATGATTCCACTGAAGATATTCATTATCATTTGACAGAAGATATTGATAATGATTCCACTGAAGATATTCATTATCATTCGACAGAAGATATTCATAATGATTCGACTGAAGATATTCATAATGATTCCACTGAAGATATTCATTATCATTCGACAGAAGATATTCATAATGATTCGACTGAAGATATTCATAATGATTCGACAGAAGATATTCATAATGATTCGACTGAAGATATTCATAATGATTCGACTGAAGATATTCATAATGATTCGACTGAAGATATTCATTATCATTCGACAGAAGATATTCATAATGATTCGACTGAAGATATTCATTATCATTCGACAGAAGATATTCATTATCATTCGACAGAAGATATTCATAATGATTCCACTGAAGATATTCATAATGATTCGACTGAAGATATTCATAATGATTCGACTGAAGATATTCATAATGATTCAACTGAAGATATTCATTATCATTCGACAGAAGATATTCATCATGATTCGACAGAAGATATTCATAATGATTCGACTGAAGATATTCATAATGATTCCACTGAATATATTCATAATGATTCGACAGAACATATTCATAATGATTCGACTGAAGATATTCATAATGATTCGACTGAAGATATTCATAATGATTCCACTGAATATATTCATAATGATTCGACAGAACATATTCATAATGATTCCACTGAATATATTCATAATGATTCGACAGAAGATATTCATAATGATTCGACTGAAGATATTCATTATCATTCGACAGAAGATATTCATAATGATTCGACTGAAGATATTCATTATCATTCGACAGAAGATATTCATAATGATTCGACTGAAGATATTCATTATCATTCGACAGAAGATATTCATTAT